>NW_014334260.1:0-128125 GCF_000341935.2 Cephus cinctus | reverse complement strand
ATAAATATAGAAGAAGAAGAAGGTTGTAAATGGATATAGAAATAAAGAATTGAGAATAAGATAATAAGAAAGAAATGAAGAAGTGAAGAAGTGGAAAAGTAAGGAATAGAGTTATAAAAGTGGAGAAGAAATGAGGAAAGAGATAGATAAGAAAGTGAAGAATGGAAGATAAAGAAATAAGGAAGTAAAGAAGAAATAAATATAAAAATAAAGGAAGGCTCGAAATGATTCCAAGAGACCAGTATAGGAGACCGGCTCGAGGAAGAATGAGCGCTCGGAGTCCGGGCACTGCCTCGAGCGCCCCCACCATCCGCCTGTTCCCACTCGCCGAGTCCTGCGCGACGAATTTGCGCGCACACGATTTTGGGCAACTTGCAGTATTTCTAAATATACTTGGCCAGAATTTCCGATTTCTAATTGTTAATATCTTACTTTATTGATTTAATTAGTTATTTTAAAGTTCCAATCACCTAATTTATAATATTAATATTTCAATTTGGACGTAATTTTTTTTCAATCTTTACCTACTCAGTATATTCTGTTTATTTAAATTTAGATTTTAATTTAACTTCAATTTTATATTTTGAATAAATTTTGAAAGTAAATCAATATCCAATGATATGTCGTATTATTTATAAAGCTTTATTGAATTTTTCGAATTTTCGTTAATTTTGAATTTGAAACCAAGCATCAGAAAATAAGTAATAAAATAGTATTCAATGTTTATAATACTGTAATTTGTAGTAGGGTTTTAACTCGATTACTCACTTCATTATAAACTACTGTATTCTAAATAATTAGTAAGGTTTTCTTATTGACCGTTTAAAGTTCATTATATTATTACTTTCAACTATTTTACTTCAATATGTACTACTATTCGCAATAAAACGATGATAACCAAATGATGACTCTTCAAGTAAACATAAAATACTTAGACCTGGCACATCTCCTCTTTGGTGGAGTCAGCCATAAGGAAAGGAAGGAAGGAATAACATCTAAATGGTACCAGCGGTGAGCTGCGGAGAACCTCTGCCGCCAACTTATCCGTACGTGATCACGTTCAACTCGACTACGGCGGGATACGCTTTATCGACGGAGGCGATGATCACAAAATTCTACTTCCGATGTTGCCGCTACGATTTAGCACCATATTTTTGGTATCGCCTAAAACCGTAGCGTTGCGCATCTCCCTGCTCATCTCTGATTCTGCAATTACTATTTCAAATCTATCGTAGTTTTCTTATATGGCTATCGTCATATTTGAGTGCACTGTCAAATTTGACAATTAAGTCTATTTTGCGTATTCCTTTAAATTCTAGTAAATCTATAATAATACATCACATGAGCTGCTCAGTTCTTGATTCACTTAGATATGAAAAAGTCGCAATGATACCTGCATATAATTTTAATAATATATAAAGAATTGTAATTTCAACTAGTTCTTAAAATTTACAAGTGTCAATCTAACCTAACCTGTAATTATGTTAACTACAAGCATCAGCATCGAACAAGATGGTTTTGGTTATGTACCTAAAGAAAACTCGAAATCAAACGCTGGATTATTCAACATTGTTCGGAGGTATTTGTTCACGTAAGATTTTTATCTGTCTCGTTATAATATATTTATATTACCAGATATACGTTAACTAACAAAAAAAAAGCATCAGTGCGATTAATTAGTTGGGGAGCATCCATTCAGTCAGTTAGGATACCAAACAAAGATGGCGTTTTGGGCGACGTCGTTTTAGGATACGACAGTATGGATGGTAATCTAAGCCCCAAACAATTGTCCAAATGCAACGTAACTAATTGTCATGTATGATTAGGATATTTAAACAATAGATATTTCGGAAATATCATTGGTCGTGTGGCGAATCGCGTGGCGGAAGGTTTAATTTATATTAACGGTAAAAAATATGAATTAACAAAGAATGACGAGAACCAAAAAAATCATATAAACGGTGGAATCTACGGTTTCGATAATGTTAATTGGGACTCGTGTGTATCCGGGAAACAAGTGGTAAGTCCCATAAGTGTATAATACGTACGCGAGTAAGGTAAGACACAAGAAATATTGAACTATATTGTTTAATGCAAATTGAATATAAAAATGTATTCCAAAACAGGTGATGTCTAATCTTAGTAAAACCGGAAGTGAAGGCTATCCGGGACATATGTTGACCCAAGTGAAATACACGTGGACAGATTTAAATGAACTGCACATCAACATTCGTGCCACTTCCACGGAAGCTACACCAGCCAATATCACTAATTATTGTCTATTTAATCTTGCAGGCCATGTACGTTGAAAGAATTATTTTTAAAAAGTTTTTTTTTTTTTTCATTGAATCAGATACTAAATATGTTTCTTTAATATATCTGTGTACTACAAATTATTTTACTACAGGGCATGGGAGTTAAGGAGTTGAGGAAGCACATAGTAACAATCAATGCCGACAAATGGACATTAATGGATATACGGGATAATTTACCTATTGGATTAATTGAACCGGTAGATCAGACTGTCTATGATTTGCGTACACCGACTCAATTGAACAAACAGACAATGTATAATGTACCAGGAGGTGGATACAATCACAATTTATGCATAACGACCCCGAGCTGTTGGTGTTATAGATTTCATGCAAGGTATAATTAAAGTGGAATAATTAATACGATTCTAGTTAACGAAGAATTTTTAATTAAACATTTTTTTTTCAGAATTTTACATCCAGATTCTGGTAGATTTTTGGAGGTTTATTCGAATCAGCCAGGATTGCAGTTTTACACAGGAAACGACTTACCGGATCCAAATCGTAATTACCCACCGGATCATGATGATTATTATTGGGGAGGTTGTGGTGATTCCCCGGATAAAACTGAACAAGTTAATTAACTATATTTAATTTCATAAAAAAATGATCTGACTGTTACTTAAAACCAATATTTTTTTCCCCTAGAATACCAATGTGTCAAACAAAAATTTGTATTTTCCTGGCAAAGATGGCGTCCTGTACCGTCGTCATGGCGGATTTGTTTTGTCACCACAAAATTATCCCGATGCCGTAAACATTGAATCGTTTCCATCCTGCATTCTTCATCCAGGAAAAATGTACACGCACGACATGACATACAGGTTTGGTGTACGCTCAAAAATGTAATTCTATAAGTAAAATTATTTTTTTAATATACGTACCACCAAACGACTATCAGGACCGAAGAGTAAGATTCCATACCCCGGGTGATTAGCATACCAAACTGATAGTCCGGTGAGTTTGGATTTAAATCCAGACCCCAGAGCTTCTCGTATCTTTTCCGTATACCCAACCTTACCTTACTGCCTTACAATTTCCACTGTTCCAAGATAAAATTGCTTTAAAAAAAAGGACAATACACCTCTTATAAAAAGGCATGCTCTATCGGGTGACTACAAAGTAAATTTTTATTTCCATAAACTAATAATAATATTACATTGGACAGTTAAACAATACACGGATGAACAATCTCAATGATAAATTTACAATAACTCCCTCCTTACGAGCTAACGACGATTCATCCGAAATAATCATAATAACTTACAGTCGATGACGTTAGGTAGATAATAATATATACAGATCGCCATTATATTACATCCCTCGTCAATTAAATTAATTACACGCAAACTGTCATCGCCATTTACGCCTTCCCATTGGATGAATTCGTATTGTCAATTACAGTTGGCCTCGGTACTTATCGCTAGATACATACAGATAAGTATTTGGTGTCCATTCAATTTTCAATAATTTATTCCATTCACGATTATTATTAATTAGAAGGAAAAAAAAGAACGCATCTCAACGAATCCTCGTTAACAATAATTATTGTGCCATTCAAGGTACTGCTATTCATGCATGTATAGACCGTAGCAGATTTTAGATTGTTAAATAAAAAAACAAAAACAATATACAATAATTGAAATAAAAAAATTATTGTTTAAATTTTATCTTTAAATTTTATCATACATAATCTCGGATGCATCTACTTCCAATGCATTTCCTTTCCTCTGTTAACAACAGAGTGCACCTCTTGCTTTTTATTTATTTCAAACTTGGCGCCAGTGCTGACAGCCATGACGTCAAACAGAAGAAAGACGAGTACGCACGTTGCTGCTAATGCTAAAGCTAGTCGCGCATCGAACAATGCACGTTCGCTAAAACGTAACTTCTTTGTGTCCGACAGTCTTTGTAGTCGCGTATACCGTATGTACTTGACAGTATACATATATATATATATTTCTCCTAGACTATACATATGTAAATATATATGTATACGAATGTATTTATGTATATGGACAAAAAACGTCACTTTTGCATTACACAAGAGCTGTGACGTCACTCCTTTACTCATAAAGAACATAAGATCCATAAGATATCCATGGGATGTACGTATAGGGACATTGTATAGTTTAAACAGGTAAGTACAGACGTATACTTAGGCGTAGGACCTGGGTGAGACATCGATAGGACATTTCTAGGACGTTTGTTCTCTGTGAATATACATTACTCGGGTGAACTTCAAAACTTCGTGAACGATTTAATTATCGAATTATTGATTTTTGATAGTTAGGGCTAAAATTCAAATCCTTATGGTACAAGTATATCTGATTTTTGAAGACTTATACGAAACTATTTATTAATAGTAAATCGAACGATTATTGGGTGATTTTTTATTTATGTTTCATTCAATGGCAATGACTTAGTCTGTCAATTGACTTATCGAGATCATTGATGATCTGTCATTATTATTATTAGACTTATTGCTTTTTTTCGTAATAAATGAGGGTAACAGTCAACTTTCGTAAAATTTTGAATTTTTTTTTCGTTTCTTTTTTTCATCAATATAACTTCGTAATGTGTCTTCGTCGTGATCGAAATTTGGATAATTATCAAGTTGCCAATTTTTAACGACTGAATTTCTGTCGGTTGGGACGTTCATTAGTGTGATTAATTGATAAAGTCAAAGGGCAAAAATTCTTTATCAGATTATTTCACGTTTTGAGAGAGTACTTATCGGTCAGATGATTTATTATCGTAATTAAACCTCACGATACTGATCCTTTATTTGATGACGGAAAATTATATCGATCGTTGATATTATCGTGGTAAAATATTTTTTTAGTGATATGATATAGCATTTTGATTTCTCAATAATAATGACAGCGGAAGGCGTGAAGGTAAAAAAATAAAATTTTTCAAAATTCATTACAAATGCATGCAAACACAATGCTGGTATCTCGTGTGAGCTTTTCTGTGTTTTGGCAATTACAAAATTATGCATGGATGTAATAAAACAAAATACTACAAGCGCTCCACCGTTATTAACATTTACATATAATTTACATACACCGGATGCGTAAGCGAACCGTACGGTCGAATAAGTTGAATGTAACTCAAACTTAAATTACACATTTCAATTAATTTTATTTCTTAGCTAACAGCCGAGAAAGATGTTACACCCGGCGTTGAGAATAATTTTGGAAAAATAAAAAATTTCACCCTACATTGCTCTGATGTCAAAAAATTTCATAATAAACGCTCAATACAGTCACGATCGTAATTATCTGAGAAAAGTCAAAATTTCTATCGATATTGATTATGAAAAAAAATTTTTAAATAAAAAATTACCATTTTTTTTGGTTCAGCTTCGCTACGTGCTTCTCAGTCCCATTGTGTCGCATCGATTGACGTCACTCAAAAACTCATATTTCTTTTCAATAGTATCTCGTATTTATTATCAATAACTTTTTTCTCGTATTACAATCAGCAGTGTTTTATATGTACATGACAATTAATTCTTGGTACAATTTCTACGGTGTGAAACTACCTTTATCTATAAGTCTTTCACACTTCGTGCGCTATATGGATGATCGACAGTGGGTTGTTTTTTTTTTCATTTTTCAGTATCGATTAATTCCAATACCGATCGATTCGATCGACGCGAGTGTTTCGAATACCGACGAGCAATAATTTTTTACACATACTGTACCATTAATTGTTTCCGTATATTTTGTTCCATCATCACGATTGAAAGTTCGATTAATTTTGAAATTCGAATCTCGGTAAAGGAAGCAACCGCGATTGAAGGACAGGTCCATTTTTGGAAGAAAAAAAAAAAAGTAAAATGGAATCTTGACATCAAACATGCATCATTTTCAACATCGACAGCGTAAGAGTAACTTACGTTAAGTTTTTTTGTTACGCAGAGTAAATAAATCATACAGGCAATACGCTGCTATTATTTACAGATATTCGACGGAAATGATAATTAGTTAATCATAATTAATTACAATAATAAGCATAATAATCATTGTATTAATTAATAGCAATTAGAATAATTAAATAATCCGCTTTTTATTTATAATATTAATCATAATAATAATGACAACGACGCGTCTTCCAACCGGTCATCGATCGTGGCGCCATTAACATTTCCCGTTGCCTTTATATCGTTTTCGAAATTTAAATTTCCCGCGCTTCCTCTCGTCCAATAGCCCACCATTGTTTTTCCGGGCGCGCAAATCTTTATCGCGTCTTATTATGCTGCGTTTGCGATTAATTAATTAATCAATCGATTAGTTAGCTACACACAAACCGATCGCTCGGGAAATTATCGCTCGTTAGAAACAACGTACGAAGAAAAAGCCGAACATTGTGTAGGCGAATAAATACTATACACACGATGTACGAGAGAGACGGAGTGAAACTTGGGAAACCGTTGGAGGAAGTAGGAATTATTTTGGATTGATAGAGGGGGTAGGAGTGGGGGGGGGAAGTATTGGCAATACTTTTAAACTTTTTCAAAAATCTCGTACAAGATTGGATCCTGCCCAATCGTTGTCGCCGCACAGCGCAAGTGTATTTGAGGTTAGTTTTCATTTAATCGTTAAATAAAAATTTCTTACCGCGTTTATTACATTTTTTTTTCTTTCTTTCTTTCTCCTATTTTTTTTTTTTCATATAGTGCGTTTGATGCCAAAAAATAAAATAATCATGCGGATTACAGAATGGAAATATTCTACGTCGAAAATACGGTCATTTTATTGTTAACTTCCGGTTAAGGGTACTCGCACGTTTTTTTCTTTTTGTTTTCAAAATTTTTTATTATTTCTACGATTTTATTTTGAGTGATGTTAACCTGCTTCTTTTAGTCACAGCCAGAAAAATTAATAGAAACGTTACGAGCTGTTGGATGGTCGTTTCAAATTGGGAAATTATCGTGGGAGACGATAAAGGAACCGGAAGTGACGTATATTTAATCCTCTCGTCAGGTATGAACGACGGTTCTTAAAGATGATCGATTTCGAATATATCCTTGACGTTGTTTCCGTTCGTTATCTTTGCTATGCATATATTTCTCTATTGGAAAGAAATAGGGAAAGCAGTGACGGACGTGGGTTATAAAAACACTTTGGCGCTTTCGATGATTTTACAAAACGAAAAATTCAACAATACGATAGCTGAATAGGACTAGAGTCAAAAAAAGTTTACAAAAAAAAAAAGATAGGCGGTACTAACGCCATCATATAATTAAGATACAAATTGTTCCTGATCGTGTTAACGTGGATTAGATTGATAAACGATAAATAAAATTTAATAAGACTAAAGAAAAAAAGAGAGAGACAAAGAGAGAGTGAGTAGAGAAACACGATTGGTTTACCTACAATGAATACGTGTTTAGATGCTTAATGAAAAGATAACTAATTAATTGAAATATAATTGTATAAAGACAATTAGCACGATTCTCTTTAGCTAAAGTGACAATTGTAATACGAATTGTCACCTAGGTCAATTATATTAAATAGAAACAATAGAACTATTAAATAATAAATTTTTCAAAGATATCTACATAACGAACGTAAACAAGTAAAACAATGAATTTTGTAAGCTAGTGAGTATTTGGATATTATGAGAAAAAAAAAGAATTCCTAAATGCGGCAACGAAACGCAACGACGAGTTGAAGGAAGAAAGAAAGAAAGAAAGAAAGAAAAGACAGAGAGAAGGAAAGAATTTCCTACCAAGAATTTCTTTCTGACCTACGCAGTGAACTAGCTTACACTTCCGTCGTGCGGCTGTAGGGAGAAGAGTCTTCAGATTGCGACAGCTTTCGCTCACGTTTAGCGAATAGACCCCCTAAAAAAGATGGCTGCTGAGCCAGAGCTTTACCACCCCCAGGGATAGTAGCCCCTGGGTGGACCGGATGAACTTGAACCGGATGTTTAACGCCTTGGCTCATCGAGCTGGCTGAAGTAGATTGAAATGAAATTGACATACCGCTATCCAACGAGCCGACGCTTCCGCGACGCTGTGGCTTCTCGCCAGCAACTGAAAAAAAAATGCAAGAATTATTAAAAATTATTGCAAGAAATTTTTGGTTAACGACTACAGAGAAAACTTCGACAAATGAGATGATTTACATTGCTCGTGTATGTCCAACAGGGAATTACTAAGTGCTGAACGCTTAAGCTGGGTGTCCATGTCGGCGACTTCTGGTCTTTCCGAGCAGGGACCTGGACAAGGACAAACTTCCACATCAGCCACTCCAGAGTCACGATTCTCAGCGCTACCACGTGCTCCTCTGCTGCTCTTCTGTCGCTCGAGTTCAGTTTCGATCCTCAACGTTTCCATCTCGTCCATCTCGCTGATGGACTCCCTGAGGTCCTCAGCAAATTTGCACCGATCATGCTCGTTTCGAGCATTGAAAGTCACCAGCACCTTTCCGTCAACGCGCTGAGACAGCCTTATCCCATATGGATAATCTGAAAGAGACAGTACCGAGATTAGTATAGTTGATAAAAAAACTTTTTTTTATAGATAATTATGAAAATTTTTTCTTCACTTGGAATTGATCTTCAACATATTTTTAAGAAAGGAGTCTAAGCAGTCTACCAATCAGGGTACTGGTACACGCTGCTGTTTGACTGTCTGGTTACACTGTCAATGTTTTACAGGATATTTCAAAAGAAGCAGACAAAGACAAGTATCTACTCACGAGGAACTTCAAAGAGCGTGACGACCATTCCGCAAAGTGGAAAACTTTGTCTGAACGTATAGGTGACGCTGCTCTTCTTCTTGCTGAGAATCTTTGTAACGACCAGTAGATCGTTAAATAGAAAAACTTCCCTCTGATGAACACCCGGTCGTTCCTTCTTGTGAATATCCGGTATCTCGTACAGTCTGCAGTAGCAGACGAGTCTTCTGTGTGGCAAGGCCATGTTTGGTTTTTTACCAACAATGGTGGCCTGAACTTTCATAACCTGGGTGACGTGATCAGAGCCAGGTTTAAATTCGTTAGCCTTGACACGCTCGTAGATCCCAACTAGGATATCCCTGTCGATGTCGCCACAGTCATCGATGCCTCTTAGATTTTTAACAAAATCATCCAATCGCATGCGTCTCTCGGGTTTCAGGTTTGGCGTGTGCAAATCTGTGTTGAGCATAATAATGGCGAATGCAAGAACGAAGACCGTGTCTGGCGAACGCAGCCTGGAGACGACGTCAGGATTGCACTGACAATAACGCTGACTAAAAATCTCCATTAGACGTTCAATCTTCTGGGCCTCACCAGGCATACGGAAGTATGCCTGAAACTTTCGTAAAGCCACGTCGACCTGCATTCCTGATAGGTCCAGCTCGTGGGAGAAACATCTGTTGACATAAATAAATTCATTATAATTTATGGCATTTTGCGAATCAAATGTTTTTTATAAAAGAAAAAGCAATAACGGTGTTAATGACTCTTTTGCAATTGGATTTAAATTTAATAAACGATGCAAGTAAATGGGTCTTAATGGAAATGTCACTGAGTGTCACCAGTGCCGTGGTTTGAGAATGACCGCCGGCAGTGAAATCGATAAACTTTTCATCGCTTTGGTTATACCGGAGGCGAGCATTCCTTATACCGGTTTCTTAGGTACACGTATACCGTGTGTTCAATTGTTTTAGAAAATTCTTCAGACCCGTTTACAAATGTGTAGACTAATTGATGCTCACTCTAGCACAGCCATGTTGAAGGTATTTTGTAGATTGCCTAGATATTCGCCAATCATTTGCTTCGACAAGCCTTTCCTGCTGATGAGGAACCTCGCCACTCCCTGAGGACTGTTCTCCAGGAAGCCGCGCCTAATCAGGTAACTGATGCCACGTTCAGGCTTCTTGTTGAAGAGGTTCAGGCCCACCCTGTACTGGCGCTTCCTGACGGTTTCCGAGACTTTGTAACTTGTCTGAGGTGGCGCCTCCGCGTGATCCATTAACGGAAGTTGATATCCTGAACTTGCATGGGAATGGCTGAGATCCTTCACGCTGCTAATCATACTTCCGGTTTCCGTAGTATGTCCGCATTCTTGATGTTCCGGTGAGCTCGACTGCTTAAATGAACATATCCATATTAATATTGTTCTTGTACATTTTAAAAATTGGAAATTTCGTTAAAGCATTTTTACAGGTTTGAAAAAAAAATTAAAAATTTTCCCAGAGAAACTTTAGGCAGAGAGGACAAAAGTGTTCTTTGACGAAATTCAGAGGAAGAGAAGAATAGAGAGGTCCAAGTCTTTGTTCCAAGTGGAAGAGGCTGGAGTCATTTGGCTGCAGTGACAAAAGAATAAAATTTGAGGAAACTCACGATTCCCTTGTGCTTCCAAATCGGTGATCCTCTGTGCGCGTCACCCTCTGAACTCTCGCAGTTGGTAGAATCGCTACCAGAACTTTGCACGGAGCTTAAGCTTCCGTTTTCGACGCTCTTGCTGAGACCATTATGACGCTGCTCCATCGACCTGGACGTAATGGAGGACGTTCTCTTGGGTACTTCCGGTGGTACCTTCTTTCCGGATCCTCGTGCTCTGCCTCCTGATCCCAACTGTGACGCACTGGTCCAGGACTGTGGCGGCGGTGCTTGCAGATTCTGGGGAGTGGAGGGAGAAGTGCACGGCGTCCGATGCAAATCACGTGGTGGCGTTTCCTGTCTTAGACCGCATAAAGCTTCCTAAAAACAAAATAAATCAACAATGAGCATATCGACCTACAATACAAAAAGAAAAGCAATTTGATTTAATCAAACGATTTTCACATCTTATCCTTCCTAAATCTCCTTGAATATCAGGTCTACAAGGGTCAGATCAAAGGGAGCATTCAGATCGAAGTGGATACCATTCGACTAAACCACCTCAGACTGAAGTTGCTCAATTCCCCTGACTAATCACTGCTCTCCTGGTCCTAACTCAATTTAGCAACCAAGCAATTCGGATCCTCAAGACCAAATCCAAATGAGCCTTTCAAAAGGGTCCAATACGCCCACGATAAATAATCCAAATTCGCAAAGTAACCCACTAAAAACGATTTCAGCAACGAAATCCAATCCTACCACAATAAAAAACAAATCTAAATTTCTTAGTACCCTACTTTGCCCTATCGTCAACGACCTGGGGAATTGATCTCACCTGAGGATTATAATAGTGAACACTGGACCCACTGCCCTGCGAACTGGAGTCCCAACATGGACTAGGAGGCGGCTGATGTCTGGAGCAAGGACTCGGTGCCAAAGACGGCGTGTGACGTCCGCTTTGGTGATGAATGCTATGGTTCCCATGTTGACCGTGCATGGCGCTGCTCTGATGACTCTGATGAGATGAAATCTGTATCTCGCACCTTCCGCTCTGGCTCCTGGGTATCGGCGACTGGGACGTCCCATCGGCATGTCGCCTCTCGCGCAAGGACATGCTCCTGATGGGCGTTGGCCTTGTGGCCGACTGAGGTTGCTGGATGTATATTTGACTGTGATAAGCCATCCTCTCGTTATCGGTCATATTGTTGCCACCTACAGGTCCACCGACGCTCGCGCCGATTCCTGGTCGATCCGACGCCTCCTGAAGCTTCCTGCTTAAACGTTTCTCGGCCTTTGCCATTGCCGTTATAGCTGCGAACTTCTTAAGGAGCGTGTACCTCCTGAAGGCGCGCTGTATCGTCAGGGCGGCGTTACGCGCCTTGACGCCTCCGTATTTTCGCTCCAGCATCTCGATTTGCTTATCGAGGAGATCCTGCGACAGCTCATACCTGTAAATAATGAAAATTTGCAAAATTAATGAAAATAGTAATAAGCATACGTACGTCGATGATATAATAAATAGTGATAAATTAGTACTGACGATTAATAATTTTTTTTTTCTTTTTTTAGGTAATTTTGTAATTTCATGGTAATTCGTGAATCTTCCGTTTTCACGTTTTAAACCACGTTCTGCGCACGCGCGTACTTTATTAAGCCGCCACTTTTCCTAGATATTAAACGGCAATTTAACGGATGGCCAGTTTGTCCCGTCAAGGATTAACGCTGCCGCGAAACGAGAACGTAAATTAGGATAGAAACTAATTACCTCAAGTTTAAACGGACCCCGGCCGACTTTTTATGCTTTCTTATTGGCCGAATTGAGTCACGAGAAACTTGCTGCTACTGCTAAGCACAGACTTGCATTGCTGTGCGAAATTTCTATTCCCTCCGCAAAACGTAAGACGGTACGACGTGCTTCGAGAAAATAATAATGCAGGACCGAAGATGCATCTATGCACCCGGTGCATCGTCTGGATGCACACGAGACCTTTGTACGATTTTTACGACCAATAGGTATACAAAGAGACAAGAAAATACCAATAAATAGCGCGCGTGTTTCTGACAATGAAATTCAGCACTTGAAAAAAAAAAATATAACTCTGATTTTTATTTTTCATCCTGTATTAATATCAGCACATAATTTTTTTTTTTTTTAATTGTAATCAAATAATAGCTCAAGAGCCAATGTACACCTTTTGTTATTTCAACGAACTGATGTTAACTGCGTTTATGAATTTTTATTGTAGTTAATGTCAAAATTCGATATTGAAGGTTTCGTGTTGATTTTTGTTCATTTTATTTTTACTATATTGTTGCCTTGTTTCAATTTATAGTTTAGCTGTATATGTATATATATCCACGTGGACACGTTAACTGATCTTTAGACAGTGGGAACAGCAGTAACACTGGGAAAATGTGAACAATGGTTTTTAAACTAGGTTCACGTCGAACAATAAAGTCCCACCCGCAGTCAAATTGAACGTTCTCTACATCCCAGCGTTTAAATTCCCATTTGTCTTATTGTACGGCCGTCGTTTCGGTACATCGAGCATGGGTCAGGCTGAGGTCACGTTGAGGGAAAGTCGAGGTAATTTTCATTTTCCTGTAATAAAATTTTGCACTTTTTTTTTTTATTCGACACGTGCACGTTCTGTGTATGAATTTACGTGTTAAATTTTTGTATATTTACCATTTTTTTTATAGGGTATTACATCTGCTTGCAAAAATTCCTTAAATTCGCAATACTCCAGACGCGAAATCGAATCGCAAAACACGTTAGGAACTGCTATGAGAATTTAATAATGGCCGACGACTGCAATTGCAGTTGCATCGTTGGTTGACGTTGCCGTATCGAATTTCCGCCAGCACTGCCAGACGCCATGTTTGGCTTACTCAGGAAGAATATCTACTACAAGAATTCCGTACTTTTCGAAATTTTAAATGGACCGTAAAAAATTCACAATTTTTGTCCACTATCTTTTTTTTTTTAATTTGATCTATAAAAAAATACTTGACAAGTCTGGAATTTCTGTGCAACGGTTTTTTGTTCATGTAGTAACGGAGTTTGAAAAAAAAAGTCCGACAGTAAGTCGTAGATGTGACTGATACCCATCGGCTTAAAAATAGATCGCGTCCGTTAACAACTGTGAGAATTTGAAAAAAAAAGCAAGGACAGTGGTTCGGAAAATTTTATATTCTGAATAATAATAAAAATATCAATGAATACAATAATTATTCAAAAATTTTATCTCAAAAAATTTATGGCACACTGACCAACTTAAAAAATTGATTTAAAAAAAATATCAAGTAAAACATTATTTTTACGAAAAACAGTAAATCAACTTGGATCAGCAATGATCTATAGATCATTAAACATTCTCGTGGAAATTGACATTATACATCGTATATCAGGTACTTTGACAGATAGTAAAAATAATCACAGTATATCTATACAGTTAACTATTTAAAAAAAAAAACCTCAAAAATGATCCAACGCATCAAAATACCAATCACATTGATTATTCACGATCATTATTGATCATTAAGTATACCAACGATACCCAACCAATCACCGATGCTTCTTTTTACACGGCAAATCACGAAAAACCACAAAGCACAATGAACTGGCTCGGCTGACTGAAGTCCGTTTAAAAATTACCAAAAATAAAAAAGACGAAAAATCAAAGAGAACGAAAGAAACATATATATGTATATAAAGACAAGTAAAACGCGTCGTTCATTAGTTCAGGCGTCCCGACGTATGACGATTTGGAACGTCTGCTGACGTCAAGCGTAATAATCGCTTGCGTCGCCATCCGACGACGGACTGTACACGCAACGAATAAGCACGTGGCAGATGAAACATCACAAAGTGTCATATTGAAAACTGACACCGACATAAAGTCACTCTCCCCTCGGAAAAAAAAATTTGAAAATTAATTTTCGAAATTTTGCAAAAAAATACATGTGTATAATTTCATGCCGCCACCCTAAGCATTCAGCTTCTCTTAAACGTGATACCAGCCAACTTCCGGTTCCTCCCGGAAACCATTGAATATTCCTCTTTTTCAAAAATCCCATACAATGCCGCAACGTCTGCCGGGAATATCTCGCGAACAAAGGATTTCGGAAGTGTGTCTGAAGAGACCGCATTTTCCTTTGTCGTAGTTGGCAGCCCTTGCAGGTGGAGCCCTCTGCCATAATCTCTACCTACCAATGCTGCGACGATTAAACCAATCAGCGACCAGCCTCCCATGACAGCCATACGAATAACAAAAAATCTCCCAGAAATCCTGAGGCTCCATTTTCAAAATGACAAACGCGTCGAAGAAACGATAAATAATCATGAAATTCATACCGCCAACAAATGCTGTAGATCCGTGAAATTCTCATGGCATGATTTACCGAGGAAAATCTCAAAAATTGATATATACACCCATCGTGATAGATCGTCAAGAATCAGTTCACACTTTTCCCAGGCAAATTTTGAATAGGCTTTTGAAAAAAAAATGAAAAAGGTACCTGACAATGAATGGAAGATCCCATAGTGCTTAATCGATATAGGTATTCAGCCATGGTATATGCATGGGATCTCATTTGGAGACTTAGCTATGTGTTGTATATATACATATACATAACCTCATTTCGAGCAAGCATGTGTAACTTACGCGTTCTGAATTCTGCATCGCTTGAGAACGTCGCCATTACGTACGGAACCCTTCTTATGGTGTTGCTGCTGGTAGCCAGACTGGGGCTGCCCACCATATCCCTGCACCATGGTACCGTAGCTTTGAGGCTGTGGATATCCAGTGTGTGGATACGCCTGGACATTGGATGACAGGTACGTGCCGCCGTAGTTTTGACCCTGTATGTAGGACTGGCCCGTTATATAGGAAGTGGAGAGTGGAGTCTGACTTCCGGACGAGTAGACCCCGTGAACCCCACTGGCACCATGAACCTGACCGAGGTTCGTGCTGTGGTTGGGTCTCTCCATTTTTTGTGGAAAACTGTAAAAAAAAAATTGTCAATATTTAGCATAATTTTATTTATGTAACAGAGAGATTAATGGTTTTTTTTTCGTAAGAAAACTGATTACCAACTTTTTTAATTCGGTAATTAAAATACGAAATTTTGAATTAAACTTTATCGCGTGGGACTGTATTCGGGAATTAAAAATAATATAACCAGTAAAGCTTGAGGGTGCCTGGTTTGATCTTAGGACGAAGTGAGACGAACCGCCGTATTTTACCCTTTTGCAGATTAATGACGGCCCTTTACTGACTTGAGGAGTGGTAAAAGTTTTGTGCTTTAATGTAAAGTTTTGAGGGAGAGATCAATGGGAAGCTGGGGGGGTGGAAGGATTGAGGGAGGGGATTGTATCTTTGTTTAAAATATTTGGATTTGGAATATATAAGAAAACTTTTGAAAGGAGCTGTAAACGTGTAAGAGTGAAACAAAAAAAATATTTTGTATACAAGCAGCAGGATGGTTATTAATTTTGAAATTAGGAATTTCGTAGTACCCCTACTTGCGACGTAAACGGGTTATCAAAGTCGCGACGATACTGTTGATTAAATTAAAAAGTATGATTATTGTGAAAAATTCAATTTTCACTTTTTTAACATTTATCTTTATCTTTGCGCAAATTCGCTTACATTTTTTTACGATAATTCGGACATTTTCATTTTTCGTAAATCACTTTCCCTCTTTGCCTTCGATTACGGGATCGAGACGATAACTTTTTATACGTAATGTACTCGATGGGTTGCGTAATATTTTTGCCATACGTAAATTCACGTATAATTTAACGTACGCAGCGATTAACGATAAGAAAGGAGATACAGTAATATTATCCTTGCAAGTTTCTTTATCGAGTGCATTTTTTATTGCATCGTAAAACGGAAGAAAAAGAAGTTTGACGTCATAGTCGTAATACGACAGCTTATATGACCAAATCGTATTGACGATCTATTACAGTGAATTGTGTTTCGAGACAATAGAGGGAAAAAAAATAAAAAAATAAAAGGATCTAAATTGACCAATCGACAGGTCAGCCAAATCTGATATCACGTGCAGTCACTGTCGATAATCTAGATCGCCTTGAGATACAAACAAGCAGTGTCGATTGAAACAACTTTCGAAATCATTTATGTATTATATGTTTTCAATTCCCATTATGGAAGTTGGCAACGCTTCGTGTGTCCTTATTAGTCAGAGTAACCCTGAAATCAAGATCCCAGAGATTGCAAGTGCAGTGGCAATATGCACTTGCATATGCGATGCAACACGAAATTGCATTATTACATATTCATATGCAGTTAATGGAAAAAGTGTTTACATGACGTTAGAAAACGAATCAAAGACGGATATTGCAATATTTTTTTTGCTCCAGCGGAATTGTAATATTTTCATAGGAAATTGAACATTTTTTTTCTTTTAACGTGGAATAAATATTTTCTGACAATAATACTGCAATACGAATATACTTTTGTGTGCATATATTTATTTTAATTTTATTTTACTAAATATAATATAATACAGGTATGTATTAAATAAAGTTAAGATTAATCAAACTTTCATCGAGTGCGTCTTTGTACCCGTTAAAGTTAGGGAATCATGGTGAGATAAAGTTTTATACAACTTTATTAATTTTTTGTATAAAAGATGTAGGAGTCTATTTGTCAGAGTATAGCAATTCCTGAAATTCCAGGATTTGGTGTGATTAACAAGAATACCGAACGGATACCTGTCTACGAGGATATCTTGAAATTTCACTCTAATGGGGGAAACAATTGAATTTCAAAATTCGGTTGGAATTGAATGAACGAGAAACGGACGTATAAAGTAAGATAGTGTGATCGACGGAATTGCTTCCAACTGTTTAATTAATTCGATTTGAATTGAGTCGAAGGAGAGAAAGAAGGACAGAGAGAAAGAGAGAACGAGAAAGAGAAAGAAAGAGAGAGAGAGAGAAAATTCAGAGGAATAAAGAAACTTGGAGTTCAAAGGTCTCTCTTTTATGAACCCCGGATGTCAGTCTAGCCGCCTTTTCATTTTACACGGAATTGCATTGAGATGATGGAATTTCATTTGATAGTCGGCAATCAATTTTCTACCTATAAAATAAAATTGTCAAACGTTTTATCGATCAATTTAATCGATACTCCATCGAGATGAAAATATTGATTGATCGATCCAACCAATACCTACGATCAGTTAATTTTCATTTTGGACCAAATATTTGAATACACGCTTCTTTTTTACAAAATCCTTTATTTATATTTTTGCAAAAAAAAATATAATTCAAAATTGTTTTACGGTTAAAGAAATGGCTATAGAATTTTTTTTAAATATTCATCGGTCTCGTCGCTTCGGTACGTTCAATATCCGCTTTGCTTGATTGCCGAACGCAATTTCCTGTTCGTACTATGCACTTCCGTTTTATGTGCAAAATTTCCCTGGGACACGTTTTTCGCGTACCTACCAATACCCTTTAATCAGGAAGCGTTATCGTACCTTCACTTTCTCTACTTTACCTGATTAGGTTAACGACACAGTCTCGAATTCAGGACTACGGAAGAAATGGGCGGAGACTCATATTTATCGCGGGAAATTTGAAAAAGAAATTTTTCAAAAATATAACAATAAATACTAAGCTGTATAAAATTTTGATTCAAAAATTTATTTCAAATTAATAAATTTACCTTGTCCAATGAACAAGTGCTTAAAGACTAGGCCTCAGTCATGGTATCGGTTAAACTACAATCTAAGTAAGCCGTTCGATCTAATTAATTGGCACTGTAAGGCTAATGAACCTACTAACGATCTAACGAGTATTTAGTATCGATATCGCAAATTTTGATAAGTCTTCTTGAATTAATATGTACCGCAGTGCGCGCTGAGTAAAGTGCCTGGCCATTGTCATTCGGCAGGCGTTCTCAGCCAGAGTGAATTAAGCGATGAATCACATTAAGAAAATAAAAAAAAATCTGTCCCTAATAAAGATTAAAGGCTGAAACGTGAACATACCCCACAAGAAATCCGGAAACACAGATGATCATGTCGTCTGACGTTGATTTGTCGTTCAAAAAAAAAAAAAAATCCAAATACACTCAAAGTCTCATTACGTTCAAAACAATCGAGCGCATCGAATCAGTCTTGACGAGAAAAACCAATATTTTTCAAAATTAAAAATTCCGAAAAAATAATTAATAAAAATTATCACTAATATTCTTGATGATCACGATCCTCGTAATTGACATTTTACTAAAAATAGTGAATCTGCACCAAAATGTACTTCGATAAATCTTCAATGACCATTAGATACAGCAAAATCTCTGTTGCAATCGAAATTGCATCAGTAATGCAGGTGCAGCGCGTTAAACGAATTGCACGTTCGTGCAGTTGCAACTGTCAATAATTATCTTCGTTAACATTTCGTCGCACTCTCACGAGTATCGAGCACAACACACACAGCACGCTGGTCGACGAAAGAATTTTTTCGAAATTTTTTTTCAAATTCAACCTTAATATTTTTACACAAAAAATCCACCTCGAATCACAGTCCGACTAAAAGTGCCAACTGTACTTTTCACTATTTTCAAAATTGTTCGACTGTCTATTTTCGATATAAGGTCGCCAACGCCCTTTAAATTTGAAATGGAAGGGTCCTAAGGCCCTTTTTGGATTACAACGACACCACGACGGGGACTGAGAGACACGTCCGTAGGTCTTGAGAGACGGTGGTTGACTGGGTGCAAGTCGAAGCAGCTGTCCTTAGAAAGGATCTTCGAGGTCCCGAGGGCAGGAGGGCCAATTGGTTGGGACTATGGGACTAAGGGTTGGTGGTTCGAAGGGACTAGGAAGGGCCTTACACATGTCTGTCAGCAGGTATACGAGCGGAGTATGGTTGTACGTATTCACCTTTTTTTTTCCTACCGTGCCTCGTGCCTCGTGCTCTTCCTAGGGCAGTGGTTCTCAATTCGCTTTTTATAAATAATTAATAATCAATAAATAAACGTGAATAGAAAAACGGTGACCTATTGCGTCTTTGAAAATTTTCTTTCAAAATTCCGTACAAACAATTCCTCCGAATAATTATTGACCGTGTGAAAGCGCCGAATGACGATAATTAGGGTGTTCGGGTATACACTATTTATATCATTTTCATTTGGTTAGCGTTAGTAGGGTAATTAAGATTGTTCACCCGCCGGAAACGTATTAAGCTGTAACAGGAAGTTGTCCTATACGAATGAAGTTACCACGCGAAAGAATAATAACGAAGAAGACCGTGCGTGTAAGCACTGTGAGAAACGTAAGGAAATGCAAGTGTTTTCTCGATGCATATTTAGATTCCGAAAATTCCTATTTAACTTTCCCAAAAACAAATTTCTGCCTTCCCACGAGAATTTCGTATGTAAATATTTTTGGGTATCGTCACAAAAAGAATTACCCTTTAACATCCCCATTTTATAGCAGATTACCATATTAAATTAATACAAAAATAAAATTTTGTACCTTAAAAAAAAAATTGAAAAATCGATATAATTAAATATTTTTATAAAGGTCAACAACTCGTCTCCAGCCACAAGTAACACAAGAGCCAATACTTAAAAATACTTGCGGCACTCGTGCGTGACCGATAGTCAGGATTATTTAAAGCACCGAGCGAGCACGTGAGATTCAAAAAAAAAACTGAACGCCCAGCAATTTTTTAATTTTCACCCACAACAAAAAAAAAACAAAATCCTTTTAACTTAATCCACCAAATTTTGTATACCCTCGCGTTAAGTCTACCGCCAATCTATTTATCACGTGTTCGAACTGTCAAGATGCCTTTGTTTTCAGCTGCCCTGGCACGGTACAAAATAAAAAATGCAAAAAGTGCATCCACGATAGATGCATTCAGTCCCTATGCAGTTTTCACAACAAAGAACCCAAATCCTCCCCCTTCAACGTCCGACCCAAAGACTTTTTTATAGTCAAAAAATAAATCTCAAAAAAGTGCATAAGCAACGATTGCGTCACGAGGGAGACACAGTATTTCCAAGAATTTGAGAACAGCCACCGAGCATAAGGAGACACCAAACAAAGAAAATGGATGATCAAAAAGAAGAAGATGAAGTAGAAGTGGCGGCATTAAAGTCTCCCCAAAGAAGAAACATCTGCCAGTCGGATGCGCGCGCGAGCGACTCGTGCCACGCGGCACACATGTTCCCATATAGCCAGCATGCTCCCATACATATAAATATGAGCGCACATGCATCCCGATGAACTGGCTGCACCTGGCCTCCGATTTCTCAAAGAATGTCGCGCACTCGACAGGAAACGATAGATACGTCTACCGTCGCGGCCATCTTTCGTATCCCATAAATTTCAAATAATTTTATCTCATCTCCCATTTCTTTCCGTCCCTCTGTTTTCACCTAATTCGCCTTTCTTTCATTGTGTAAAAAATATTCCCGTCGCTATATCATTACATACGTACATAGAGCCTTTATATAATGCATATATGTATATATACACACGCATACGTCATCCCAGCATGTCTAATCCCACGGATGCACTTCTCGTGACACGGAAACTTATGTAATCTAAGAAATGGAATTGTTGCGCGCAGAAACTTTCAGGCAGATGAAACTGTTACGGAATGAAGGAACAGCATGGAGAAATTATAATGGAATTATTTATTAGTAATATATATATATGCATATAGAATTCAAATCGATAACGAGATTATTATGCAATGACGTAAAGTAAAGACCAAAGACAGTTTCTTCCTATAACATTTAATTATTATACTAGTATCTTTATAAAGTCGAATGATATAAAATAGGATTAAATATAAATTTAATATATTACTAATATCCATAGTATGTTATAAATGTATTTCAGTATGCCATAAATAGAAAAAGTGATGTCATATAAGCTTTTATCAATCCTATCTTCGTGAATATCACTGTGCTGTATGTTGTTTGTACTGGCGGTACGGAAGTAGTACAGGAGTGTTAAATTTTCAAAAACAATAATCAGTACGTATGGGGTCGACCGAATGCCTTCCTTTAAATGTATATCTGTATATGTAGGATATAGAGGGTGTTTTATAAATTATTAATATGTATATAGTTATACGTCCGTACGACGTAACGTCGTCATGTTGACACAGTAGGGGACCTACTTTATAGGATAGAATTAGTTTGATTGATTCGTCACATCCGATCCTTAATACAACTGTTTACGTATGGTCCTGATATGATGATTTTAATGATAAGTATTAAAATTTAGTATAGGGATTTATGGGTTATTATTTTACGAAATTATTATTTCGAGTTATTTCGTTTAACGATTGCTTAATTAGCATGGCAATTAAAGAATTGACTTGTTAGGTGAAAATTTGTATTTCAAAAATTTGTATTTCAAGTGGTCGTTATGGGTCATACCGGAGAATTAGATTTTTGGAAAATATTTTTATGTCCCATCTAACTTAATTAGTATGGGGGTTAGTATGCTGATCGGATGGTCGATTGGAGCGAATCGAATTGTTAATCCTTTTTAATGGGATCGAACGGGGTGCAAAGGTTCTCATAAGCGGATGGGGCAGGGGGGGTCGTATTATGGAAGTCTTTTGGAAAAGTTCAAAATTTTGCATTTTAAATTACCTCGTTGATTTAAGAATATTTGTATTCTTTTAATTGAAATTTAAAAAATTTATTTTATTGACAGACTGATTTTTTCTTCTGCTCTTATTGTGTTTATACTTTTTTGAACTTTTTTATTTTAGTCTTAATTTCGTGCAAAATTGATGGAAGCTAAAAATAACTCTGGCCACCTTATTCCCGCTTTCAAAATTTATGCAGATATTTTTTCAGGTTTATGAACGCATTAATGTTTTTGTATGCTTGCCATACGTGCATTTATGTTCAGGTATGTGTGATAATCTTGAATTCTGATCAACAAGAGAAGCACTGGACTGTACGAGATCACGTAAGGTAAATCGTGATAAAGATCTTTGAGAAGAGCTGAAATGACTTTCGTGCAAAGTGATTACGAAACTTATGTAAAATGATTTAAAATTTGTGAAAATCACTATGGTTAATTTTTGAGAAAATAATATCCAGGCAGCACAATTTTTTTCAAAATTCGTCCACTCGTCCAAAAAAAAAAATTAAAAAATCAAAATTCCAGTCTGCCAAAAAAACAACACGTGACACCTTAATTATGCACAAAGTGAAAGTTCATTTGAATAATTAGCGACCCGAGCACAATCTGATTCCTGAGGACGGTTTTTTCCTTTTTCAACAATTGCATTTTCTTTCACCTCACGTAACATCCATATTGTATCCACTCTGCCGTATCTGATCTTCCGATTGATCGACTGAGATAATTGTGAAAATCGTTTTGTCAGTATAACCGACAGAAAGTAGCCGGACAGTGTCCAATGTAAAATCGCTTTCATGCGAATCGGCATAATTGTTATTGATAAATTCTCTCGAGAAATCCTCGAGTGACTTTTGCATTATTCAAATAGCGCGCGCATAACAGCACGACGAATTCTAAGCAGGAAGTGAGTTAACGCCCGTAAAATCACAACAACAAAAAATTAAAATCCAACCTATTTCCGTATACAAAAAATGTCTACGTGTCTCCATCTTAAAATAAAAAAAAATCCCTACTTCCTTTCGTCTCGTTCATAAAATTTTCCAGAACGTCCAACGTCCCACTTGTTTCACGAACACGGCCGTTTTCATTAGCCTCGAGGAAATCTGGTATTCCGAACATTCGCCGAGAATTGAGCGTGTCTTTGTCAGCTAGACACGAGGCCGTCGGAATTGAATTCGACTCGATTAATACTTGAGAACAAAGCCAGGCGGCAGCACTGTCCTGCGTTCCCAAACACATCGAAAGTGGGGTCTGAATGAAGTTTCTAATCTGTGCCTAACAAAGGTGAGTTGAACTAACTCTGACTTGAAATAACATAAAGCAGAGTCAATACAACATCCCATACCACGAACAATCGATAGACCCTTCTGAATTATCTGAAAAATTGAAAAAAAAAAGTCCAAAAAATTTTTTTTACATTTCAAACTATTTTTAATAAATTCCAACATGGCGCCTCCGTACCGAGAAATCCACTTGAGGCTAATCGTGCTAGCCTAACCTAGATTTTCCCAGACGTTAGAAACCGCTCTTGTTGTCAGTAGTGAATCAATTAAATGCGGATCAATTAAATCTCAGTAAAGGTTAGGATCAGGTAGCATACCTTCATTTGGCGTCACGCACGGGCAGCCACTGTGTATTTTCCTGAAAGGAATCAGGGGGAGGATTCTAATCTCTCCTGGAGTCTCAAATTCTCTAGGCACAGCTCCAGCCTTAGTTAGCGCCTCTGTTAGAGATTCTAATTCACAGTTTAACTGAAACTACCTCTAATTAATTTAATCAAATTAGCTGCATTGGCAATCAGTGCACTTTATCTCAAGGACAATCGTTATGCACTTACACCATTCGTATGAACAGTTCAAAAATAATATAAAGCAACATTCCATACTGTTGATGTATTAATATATTAAAATTATACAGAATATATTAAAATTATATTTAACGGTTCACTGACCCCTTGCACTCATAACTGCATCCGTATATAAGAGACACTTAAGGTACGACTAAGTGCATCTTCATAGAATTTCTATAGGGACCATATAAGCTACCGGAAAGAATACACGAATTCTGGTGAACGATAACCAGACAGTGATAACTATTTTTCACTTGAAGCTGACTCCCGGTGATGCAATCCGGGGCTGCAGTTTTAGCTGCTAGGGCTGGGTGCATGGATGCACTTCTTAGAGTGCAGGGCCGCAGTGTTTATTTGTAACTGGCAAGACTCAAGTACTGTTTTTTTTTTTTAGTCGTTCATTTCCTTCTGGTTCACGTGTGAGAAAATATACAGACGTTAGTTAACTGCACCGAATGCACTCCCGCATAAGATCTGTATGCATCATAGCCGAGTGCATCTCGAGATGTGGTAATTTTCAGGTTTTTTCAAAATTGCACAATTTTTGGTGTAGAGCGACTAAGGAAAAATTACATATCTCGAAATCTTTCGTATTAGCATAATCGTTTGATCGATGCATTTTTGTGGTCATTAAAAGTGCACTGTGCATTTGATTATCATTGGGGGTCATTCTGGTATTTAAAGACGCAGCCAAGCATCGTTTGGATAAGTGTCGGCAGCCAATGTCGTATCTGCGTTTAATGGGACAGTCTGGAGGTAATTTATGTCTGGCCAATCATTGACCAGACTGACCGGTCAAGCGAGTTTCATTGACCAGCCAAATAATACGACTGGTCGAGTTGCACTTGGCTTGAAATTACCGACTGATAATCTGACAAGTCAATATATGAGTTGCAACGTGCATAAATAACGATGCAGAAATTTATTACAATTATATATACGTGTATATACTTAAAAAATAATTGCTCCCTTACCCTTTCAATTAGTCAACCCATCAATTGGCTAATGGACTAAAATTAATATTTCTGTGTATCAATCGAGTTATTTCAAAGTTTTGAGGTATCGAGGTTCGATCTTCATTTTTGTACGTATTAAATTTCCAGATAAATTCTACACTACGTGGGTAAGATGACGTCGAGAGTCAAGGATCCGTCTGTGCGCTAAAGAAATTGAAGTGCAATGTGGTACAGCGAAGTGAAGTGATACGGAGGATGTAAAAGTGAAGTGGACCACTCGCAGGTTTGTCTCGAGATGAGACTCTCAGACAATGTAAGTTCCGACGGTGCGTAGAGGCGTCTGCTGCCCACTTGGACACGCGTCACTGATATCACTATACGCGCATGCGCACACCCGATCTTCAGCTCATTTCCCATCTTTGTCCTTTTGCCTTTTGACACTTGCCTCTGTCCTTGTCCTTTGAGCATTTATGGTTTCTGGATTCTTTACTATGACACCTTATGGCAAATGGGATACCCTGTACACACCGGATGTTGACACGTGGCAACCGATTGTCTGTGACGCAAAGCAGTTCCGGTTAATCTGACAAAAGCATGGCTTCTCGAGACAACCTTTTTTTTTTTTTGAGAAATCAAAAATTAGGTTAATTAAAATTTTTTTTAATTCAATTTTTTTTCTCCTTGTATACGCCAGGTAGTTCATGCGTATGTAGAAATTGTTATTGTTCCGGGGAAAAAAAAAAATTAATATACAAAAAAAAATTTGATTCACGTCAATTATACGTATTTTCGAAATTTTCTCCGGTCAATTGGAGAGATACTTTATTTTTTGTCAAAGAGAAATTTCAATGTTCGTACCTACGAGTACTAATTGGAATTTGCCTTAAGCGCGATACACTCGTCACTGTCGAGTCCTGTGAAATTGACGCCAGTCGAATTAAGGAATTAGGTACTGTTATATCAAAAAATTTCTCGACGATTAATTGGTCCTTAACGAAACGCACGAACCGTTAATCAAATTTCAGGCATTACCCCGACAAATCGAAGCATCGTGATCGATAATTTTTATGACTGATTATTTTGTTCAAATTATCGATTTCGAACATTAATTACGTCATGTCACGTCTAAGACGATTTCTAACGAGGCATTAATCGATTTTGCTAGCTTTGACGTTACGACTACATATAGGTATGCTCGCATGTGCCGCCTTAATGTGGCTATTACGTATGCATACTAATGGAAACGTATATAGATATATACATATACAAGTCGAGTAAACTGTTACCAGTGACGATCTTCGCGCAAATGGCAATTACCGCCAAAATTGACATTTCCCCCGATTTCAAGCAAACTCGTATCCTGCTAATAATTTATGCTTGTAACAATTTTGAGTTTCAGGTTAACCTGCGAAATGGATTTACAAATTTGTGTAGTTGCTCTGACTGCGCAGGCATAGGCACTACTTTTCGAAAGTGTTGAACATCCGGTTTTTTTTTTCAAAGTTATTCAACGGTTTTCCCGTTTCTTCGTTCGTGACGCAATTTTTGTGATATTCCGTTAAAACTGGAATTGCAACAATTGGTAAGAAAGGGCACGCGACTGTCGGGTTTACGTAGGTTAGAACACGGTACAATAGAATACAGATGTATTTTTAAAAATAATCACGGACGACAACAATTCCAAAAAAAAAATGCAATTCCATTCGTAACCGCAGTGGCGCCACCAGCGGTCTTCGATGAAGTCAACAACCGCTGCAGAAAAGCGCCAACAGTTGTCGTATTTCAACAGGAACAAAATTCGCGCCACACACGGTGTATATTTCAAGATGGAAGATTTACCGCAATTCCAGTTGCAATTGCGAAGCCCATTCCGAGCCCAAGTAAACTGCTCCAGTTCTGAATGGCCACAGTCCAGTTGCGACACGCAACTCCACCTACCCGACACGCACGCACAACTCGACTATTTTACTATTTTACATTTAGTACTATACGCGTGTGTACCGACGCTTAACGTCGCACGCACAGTTGAAAAAATATATATATATACACGTATACACGATCATGACATATACGACGCCATTTAATTGCGCCGGATCAACACGGCTTCATGTGTATATATATATATACGTGTGTCTAATTAACAAGTCACGGACTAGCGGAAAATTACTGCGTTACACTTAAATATACTTTTAATCTCGAACTGCAAGGATGCACTTTCAGTTAATATCAGTAACGTTACTATTGAACAAAATTTTTGAATTTTATACACGGTTCATCATCGACGTGAAACCTGATAGTTACTTACTGTTGTTTATGGCGTCGTTAACTTGTCAATCAGCTTATCGATATCAACCTGTCAGACGGTATGGTAGATGTAACGTGTGAATATAGGCGATGCGTGCGAGTAGCGTGGGAGTGTTGATTTTTGAGGGCAAACAAAGCTGTCGATACATGGCTGTGCTTTTACAGTTCCGCTCTCGACAAACACGGTACTTTTATTAGCTTCCGTACTTTTTTTTTACATATCTGGATTACTGTATACGTAAGTGTACCGGATGGAAAAAAATGTCCGGAAAACAAAATTATTCAAGCGCACAAAGAGGTGAAGTAAAATTTTTTTTAGATTTTTCTTCAATATTAATAAAAATATTTATTAAGTTGATTCTGGGTTACTCGTATCTCAATTTTTTGTGATATCGAGTAAGGGATGCTGCGAACCCCTTTTTATATTTATATCTTTTGGATAGAACTTATCTTAACTATGTAGATTACTTTGGATTGGTCGATCGTGACGTCACCCGATGAGATAACCTGATCTAAGCAGGAAGCACCCTTAACGGGTTCAGTAAAAAATGACTGCTTACAGATCGCTCGAAGGATAATCGAGATCGTTTTAGAAATTTTTGCTCGAATTTGATTTTGGTCAAAAACAAATTCGTAAACCAAAAGTGAGTGTAGGAAGATTCACTGGAAATTCCAGGATGACGTCACGTAGCGGATTCCAGGTCATCGCGACACCCACGTAAACTCAGCTGTCGCTAGTCGTTTCGGACTGAACGACGATAGTTGAGGAACAAAAAATTTTTGTAATTACAATTTTAAGTGAGTACCTAGAAGTTAACCGCAGACCGTAAAATTCCAATTGTTATTAAAAATTGGTAAATCGAATTCGCCAACAATCGAAGACAGTTGTAAATTTTTAATAATATTTCAAAACGGCTGTCGTAAAATTTTTACCTTTTCTCGCGTATAAATAAAATTAGACGAATTAGTCAAGCGAAAGTAATTGACCCGATAAGAATTCTTGGTTAAATATAGATAATAAAATTTCGTAAATACAAACAACAAAAAAATCAGCTACGCTTCGACAACTGGTATAACCAAGAATATTAATAGAACGTAAAGATAAAGCTAAAAAAAAGTATTCTTCGAATCGTTCGTATATCCATTCGCTATTTTCTCACCCAGTTCACAAATTCACATGCAGTCGCATGTGACCAAATGATTTTTTTCACAAAAAAAATATTCAATGCTGAAAATGTATTAAAACAAAAGTCCATCGACTAATTGTAAAATATTTACTAAGCCCCGTAAACCTCCAGCTTATATCCACATATTAAATAATAATTTCGAGTGAATTAAAAAAAATGCAAACCCCCATGCGAGTCATTAAATTTTAACGAACTCGTGCCTGAACCAGCAATAAAGAAAATTGAACCACTGACTGGCGGTGTACCATAAAAGGTAATGTCTATGGCGACTTACGCGATTCCGTAAAAAAAGAAAAAAAAAACCAATACCGCCTACGGCAACCATTTCAGAAATAATATTCACCTCGCGCAAGTCATACATACTGCGTATTTCTGCGTATCTCTGTAGCCAAGAAATTTGTAAGATTAGGACAAAGGCGAGCAATAACTTCATAGGTATATAGATATACCTATAGTATATACTCGTCTATAGGGTGTCACTCTTAAAGTAGTAGATCCGAATGAGCGTACAGCTATGTCAGCTACGAAGGATGGCCTGTGGCGCATATGCAAAGTCCGACCCGACCTTATGTAATCGGTCAGGAGAGGTTAGTAACGTATGCTACACATGTGGACACGAATGGACATTCGGCCGAAGTGAATGTGGGTGGGATATGGGATGAGAGTTCGGTCCAAGGTTTTTTTTTTCTTCTCATACTTTCACTATAGCGTACTATGTATACTCGCGATATACATAACACAAAAAAAAAAAAAAAAAAAAAAAAATTCATGAAAATTAAAAAATTGATATTGTCAATATCATTTTTTTGTACTTGCTGAACTTTGAACAATTCTTGTATTAGCGGGTTAGACGGAATCGTTCGTTCTTACCTGAAACAGAAAAAAATTTTTTTTTATTTTTCAAAATTTTATACATGCAGTATCAAATCAATCGATTGATATTTTCGCGTTGGTTTTGTCGTGTATGGTACGAAATTGCGCAATGCGCGACATACAAATTTGATTACGCAAGTCAGGATAATTGAAGCATAAATGAATTGCTGCCTAGAAAGCACACGTTCCCTACATGTGTCATGGCTGAGCGTTTATGGAAAAAGTCAGGTTGGACTAGGTTAGGTAGAGTACAGTATGACTATCAAGTGGGGCAAAGGTATTAACACACATATTTCTTTTTTTTTTATTCACGTTCAATTCATATTTCCAGAAGAAAAATCGGTAGTCGCAAATTTTTTGCACGCTTCCTGAAAATATTTTTGGCATACGTGCACGTGATTCCGAGCCAAGAGCGATGTACGTGTCTCCGTTGAAAAATAGTGAAGTGGAAGGATAGAGTGCGAATAAAAATGTGGGTTGCCGGGATAAAGTGAATATTTCAAAAATAAAGTTGCCAAAAATATGTGTTAAAAAAAAGTGATAGAAAAATTAGAAAAAAAAAAATCCAATAAGTATATACCGATTCATAAAAGCGGTAGGCGTTGAATAACCGAGTTGCAGTCGTGACCTTATGACCTTTTCTTGTACAGTGACGACCCTGCTGGTACGTGAACTTTGATGAACCCTCGTTGTCTTTATCACCTGATGATAATGATGCTGATGATGATGATGATGATGAGGCTGCGAGCTGCAAGCAGCTCTTCTCTCACGTGCCTCGATCATCGTCGCACCGAACATTACTTCACTTTTTTGTATTGATATTATTGAGAAAAAAAAAATTTTTTCAAATTTTCTTTTTTTTTTTTTTACGTCACGCACAAATTTCACTGCGCGCAACGTGCGACGATTTTACGTCACGTCTGTCGAATCTTCGGGTTAATGTAGTTCATGGGGTTCATCCAGTGTTCAAGGTTCAATCGACTCGTATTAGCGTCATAGTTATTTATATTAACATATCACAATATTCTTTGGTTTGTAAACACGGTGTCGATGCCGTCTTGTTTCAAAAGATACATTTCGGTATCCAACAGACCTGTCAAATAATTTTTTTTTTTCAATTTACATAAATAAATAGATTCATATTTTATCAGCAGACTTTCAAGCATGGCTACCGGGTCCCCCTGTTTTATTTTTTGAAATTTTTCTTATCTCATTCCTCAGTCAAGCGATTTTAGAATTGGATTTACGTATTTCAATGGAATATTATTTGAATTGCAGTAATTTCCCTTAAAAAATCAAAATTTTTTAAATGTTACGAAATTTTCAACAAAAAAAATGTTCACAACTCATCTAATTTATCCTACCGTTACTTTTCTTCTGATTTTCAATCCGTATTGGCCTAACTGTTTATCCCTACGGCGGCGAATTTACTTTTTGATTTACAAGTCCTAATTGACAACAACCGTTTCGTACGGAGTTCCGCATCGGTTCGCCATTACAAAAACTAGCGTGTACGCATTGCGCAAGCCAGTCGATCCTCCTTTCATTCTGTTTGCGTCGAGTCACGTCAAGTCGGGTCAACTTCCAGTGGCAACAACAGCAGCAACAGTTGCAGTTGCAGGATGCATTCACGTGCACACGATGCATTACCAGTGCGCATGCGCACAACGATAACAAGAATTCGTGTCCCGCTGCGAATCCTATTAAGGACTTCTTTAAATTGTACTCGTACGGTAATGCGAATACGTACTATATGGAATATATATATATATATATATATATATATATATATATGTGTGAAATGCAATTTTTTGCATATACAATAAGCTTAACATGTTTCGTAAAAAATTTTAGGACATTTTGTATTTTCGAATTTCAAGCAATTACGCGCGAAATTTTTTTTTTTTCCTTAATGCGGAAACGTAAAGCGCGAGTAGAGTAGTTTTTTACAGCTTCCATAACCTACGCTACTTTATCACTGGATATTTATATCTTTTGTCTCCCACAGCAATATTTCTGTTATCGAGAATTTCTTGGAAAGGAGATCAACTAGACTTTCTTTTATTGTCAGTGGCATAGAGCAGACATAAAAATAGATCCTGTGCCACTGTGGTGGTATGAGTGAAAAATTGTGTAAAAAAAAATAAAAATGATATCAACATCACTCGTCGTGCAATTGTGTAAATATTTCAAAAATTTCAAAATTACAGTTTTGAGTTTTTCCAAATTTAACGGGTATCCAAAATTTATAACCTCGTCGCGACTCCGGGTCGTCGAGAGTAAAAATAATTTCGTGTATATCAGCGAATAACGTGTCGATAACGACAGCCAGATTCTCTTCGAGCAAAAACAACCAAACGAGGGAAAGTACAACAAACAGGGAAAATGAGCGAGAAACATAATTTCCAAAATATCTACGAGTCACTGTTTAGGTTAGGTTGGGTTAAACGAATGCTTCTTGGTAAGACGCGCGCGATGAAAAAAAAAATGAATTTGAAACTGGGTCGCGACTGACTACGTCGAGTCACAGCCAGTTGTGAACCAGTCAGCCAACGGACTATTCCAGTCATCCAACGGAGTAAAGTGAACTCGACTTGAATTAAAGGCCAACCAAGGTTTTCAGAACTGGAATTTCAGACCCGTTCGACCGTAATAATCTTATAAACGAGGCAAATTTCTATAAAAAAAAAAAAACTCGAAATTCCGATTTTATCCAATTTTCGAAATTACAAATCACTGCTAATTCTCGAATAACTGTAAGATACCAATACACCAATGACTTTGTGATGACCAATAATTAGTCAGCGATAAACATTATTAAAATCATTTTGACATTTGACCCGAGCGCCTTCCTTAACGTTACACACGATCAATATCGTTTTGACGAACAAGCTGTAAAACTGGTTTCCAAAAACTGAACAATTGGACATGGGCTTTCTAATGTATCGTTGGACTCGATTAATAAATTTCAATTAAAATATGATAATCAACACGATCTATCGATGATCAACGTTAGAAAAAAAAAATAATCATAAAAAAATCCGGCATAATATACTGTAACTGGATACACATTTTTCAAAACTTTCCATATTTTTTTTCAATTTATTCCAAACTAGCTTGACACCAATTTTTTTTTTCTTAATCACATCTCAGCAAATAATGATCATTCAAGATTCTTCAATGACCATCATCATAGTCCAACACATGTCGTACGCGGTACCGTTCGTTCTTGTTACGGACTGTACATATCGAGGACACACGTACGAAAAATCGAAGCCGATGCATAGCAATGAGTGCGAAATCCACACATGACACCTGAGAAATTTTCCAACGACAAAAAAAGTGTCTAGCCATCACATGTCGATAATAAAGATTCAGTTGAAACGAACCACTATTGTTATTGTTAAAAAATTTTTTTGAAATTTTTTGCCCATTAACCCTCACGATTCAGATCGACCTAAATTCCTTAGCGTTATGTTACGCGTATAGGCAATTTTAATATTTAAAAAAAAAAAATATAATTTTTGTATCATTAAGTTTTTTGTGCAATGCTTGTATTAATTTAATTTATTTTTATCTAAATTAATCTATACCTCGCACTGTAACAACGCACTGGTCGATTCACAGGCGTGAACTACGCACTGGAAAGTCGGCTTTAGGTTCGACACAGTCGCGAACCGACGGTCAACGTAAATTGGTGGGGGAAACGTCCTCCCTCTATAAACGATAATCAGTAAATATATATAATTTGTTGGATGATGCTATGATACCGAAATAGAGACTACTGTATGTACTGTTAACATTGACCACTATATACATATATATGAGTTCTAATAACGTACGTAGATTGCAGTGTCTAAGGAAATTTCCTTGCATTATATACATATGTATACCTGGTTAAGGAATGTGAAATAGACAAAAAAAAATAGTTGGCATGCTTCATCGAAAAATTTGCTCACGTGATTTTTTCAAAATTCACAATACTCGATCTCCTCGAAATAACAATTCGACAAATTTAGAAAAGTTAATTCCGATTTCGAATTCAATAGTTCGCTTTTCTATTAGTGAGATAATACGATGCGCTTCAATGAATTGGATAACATATAGGCGCGATAAAAACAATTGATGAATAATTTATCGAAAGGTTATCGACGTGCATAAATACGTGTACGTATTATAGGAAAAGATAATCGACAGGCTGTCTGAATTAGCATGACATTTTTTGCCAAAAAAAATTTGCACGTATACAGGGTGGTTTAGCCGAATCACTATTCGAAAATAGTGTCAATCTCTTATGGCGAAACCACGTTCGGGCAATACGTTTGGGCCGAATAGTCAGACATAAACAAACCCACGTGCTTTTAGCTGTCACATTTTTATGTCAAATTTTTCTATTTCAACCGCACACACTGTACTAAACAATTACATGGAGTCTGGCAATTTCCTTAGTTGACGTTCAACGTGTCAGAAGGTCGGAATTTTTTGATATTAGAAACCCGACAACAATTTGCGCAGCTAATTGGCCGTCGCTGCTTAATTCCTCGGGCCAATTAACAGTTTGCTAATTAATGCCGTCTCGTCAAGTAGTATCTTCAAATCGACTGACAGACTAGCAATTCACGAACGGACTAAATGACAGGGCCTTATCGTGCGTGGCTTAAAAAAAGAGATTAAAAAAAAAAATTCAAAAAATGCAAAACACAAAAATGCTAATGACGCTAACGTCTATTTAAGCAGGATACAAATGACGTGGACGAGGATGAGCAAAAACAAAGGCTCGTTAATTAAAAATGCATTAGTCAGGGAAGCGTTAATAATAGATAACAAATGATAAGGAAAACAAATTTATAATGGCAACGAAGGGTGACAGTGGTGCTCATGCGCAAACGGTTATCTCGGAATTAGATAAATTGTTAGCTTAAAAAGAAAAAGATCCTTTCACCGTTTACCCCATTTCCCCTCATTTACTTAGCGCCACGCGAAACGAAACTCGAACGAGGTAAAAGACGCGCACGGTACATTACCGACTGCGCATGCGCAGTAGGTCCAACCGTGGTAAACACTCTGTTTACGCACAGGCAAACCTAACGGAACGTGAATACTAAAATTTTTCGCCGTTTTTCCGCAATTATACAAATTCGGCATTCAAAGCGAAGCAGCATAATTAACGATCAACGTGAAAAACACGAAAGTCCAAATATTTATGTAAAATCAAAATTTTCATTTCGCTGCTCTTAATTACCTTAAACCTCTAAAAAAAAAACCTTTCCTGCACACGTGAATCAGGATTTTAACAATATAACAAATCTACAATATCTAAACAACAAATATTTAATATATATTTAATATTTAATATCAAATCTACAAATATTTAAACTTTTTTTTTCTTTTTTTCATAAAAAATATAATAACAAGCATACGCATATTCCATGCACAATATACACGACTTTAAAGTATCCACTTGTGTCCAAACTACGTCATAGCTCCTATAGCAAATTCGGTTAATTTACACGCCACTAGGTTAACACGGCTTTAGGTTATATATTTCCGAAAGCTCAAAGGTAGTTCAGCTGGGATGTGTAGAGAGCTTTGGGCTAGTAGGTAAAGCTCACGGGAAGTAATAATAGTGGCTATACTAGCAGTGCGAATAGTACTTGTAGTCTGGTAGTGCAGGTGGCCATAGTGGCCGCTGGTACTGGCAGAGCTGCAGAAGCTTTATGACCTTTACGGTCCAAAAGCTCAAGGGATATCTAAAGCTCAGAGAGCTTACGTAGGTATTCGACACGCTGAGTGCGTCAGTTTAATTAAAAGAGGTTTTAATTGAAAATTACGTTCTTGGGTCGAGTAGCTAATCCATATGACAATATAGTGTATGCTGTCAACAAGTTCAAAGATTGGTTACATACAATAAAGTATGTCAGGTACAAAGAACTGTACAATTCCAGTTGTAAATACAATGAAGGTAACAAGAACAAAATTAAATGCAAAGAAAATGATGTCTATTTAAAATTAAAAAATTGAACCGTTACAATGACGAATCCTGGAGTTACCGTAATTGCGAGTAATTTTAATTTAATTGGAGAGTCACGGACTGGAAGGAGAAGGTGTTAGCGCGATTAAAATGATGAAGATCTTATTGATTCGGGCTGATGATTGTGGAATTTCAAATGTACCATTTTTTTTGTACGGGAACAAAATACAGTGAAATTGCACAGACGGAACAACAACAAAAATATTTCTAAACTACTAATATCCTTTCGTCCGGCTCGGAATCGCTCTACGCATGCTGGTACCGATTACTTCGCTAACTTTCCCTCGTGAATGCATACGTGGACGCGCGGGAGTGACGCTACGCGTCGCGACGCCCGTCTGGCTAAATATTATATATCACAGACACGCGACGAGAAAACGACTCGCCATTGTCCTCGATTTGGGACAATCGATATTTTTTGATTTCCATAACTTACCGGCAAAACCAGGAGACGCCTAATTTATCGAGTGCGTGACAAATCTAGGTCGCGGTAACGAGCACTTATGGATTTAGGTCCGTTTTGGAAAAGCTTACCATGTTATGACTGCTAGGCATTATTTATTTATTTTTTCTTGCAATCGATAATTTGCGTCAACCCACTTGACTAATCGGGATAAGAATATTGGTTTTATGTAAAAATTCTTATTAGTAAGAAATTTGATTTTCAAAATTCTTATTATTCTAACACGTCAAATTTTTTTACAGGATATATATATATATATATATATATATATATATATATATATATATATACCGAATAACATAATTCAACAATTCATCGATATTACAATTGGAAATGCGTCCAAATTGTATTGTATGCAAAGTAGTTAGCAGACACGTGTACACAGAAAGACATTGACACGAAGCAACACTAACGCAATAAAAAAAAAAAAAAAGAAGTGACAACAAAGATGGCAGAGAACTCTATTATGAATTATCTACATAGAAAATTCTATTCTAATTGACTCTTTGCGTTCGTAAAGACCCGATAAAACAGAAACAAGAATGTTCTACGTGACACGAAGAACAGTCATCATTGTTTGGTTGTATCGTCATCGACAATGTTTGTACAAAAATTTTCTTCTCTTCCGGGCACAAAGTACAATTGGAAAATACGTCGCCTTGTATCGGAGTATAAATACGAAAATTCAGAACGGGCGATAAAAATAAATAAAAAAACTTGTATTAATAAGTCACCAGGTATATGTCAATTATTCAAAATAACATTTGCCAATAAATTGCTATCTTGAAAGAAAGTCTCAAGGCTCACTTTCAAGTACGTGCAACAACTTTCATTTCTCTTGTTTTTATATACAACTTTTCTTGGTAAAACAACCACAAGATCAAATACGATCGATTCTTGTTCCTTGTTCTAGGATTTGTACATGCAATTTTCGACTGTCGTGATACGATACCATGTATACTGTACGCGGCGAACAACTTTTTCACCTTTATTTTCGCCATCTGATCTTTCACTCGACCTACTACACGTAAACCGTGTGACAACGTTATAACGGGGCATTTAGAAGTGTCGATATCGCGAGTAGCGCACAGTTTTAAAGTACGCAGCCGGCATTTTTACTTTGCAAGTACCGCTCGAATTTGTCGCTACGTTAAAAATGCAGGTCGCACGTACTACGACTACATGTATATTTATGTATACGAAGACCGGCTACTTATACTGTCTAGTACTAAGGACTATAGACATACAGTAAAAAAGCTACTTTAGTATCGCATACTAATTGCTTAGTATTTCAATGCTCGGTCCTGTTTATCTGCATGAGAATACTAAAAAAAAATAGTAAAAGTGACATTTTAAAATTCTTAGAAATATTTTGGATCGACATGGCTGGTAAGAGGATTAGAAATCAGAGAGAAATTCAATTACAATGAACAGTAAAAATTTTTGAAATATTTTCCAAAAATCATAAATTTCACTAAACCTCTCGATTTTGCAAAACCACTTGCAGCCTCGCTTGCGTAAGATGAACAAGTGCAACACGAACTTGTCTACCCTAGAGCAAACACACTTTAGCACTCTCACGATAGGAAAGAGGGACAAGATAAAAGATAAAGATAAGAAAAGTTCCCTCCTCCCCCTTCGCGAACTTTATCAAGAACTTGACGATAAGTTCTGCGAGTTCTTCATCCTCGACTTAAACTTTTTGCATCCGTCTGCGCTCTCTCGAGAGATCCAAGGACGAAGTTCGCAATTTTCAAGGACTTCGTCAATTCCCATCGGACGAAGATTCGCGAGGGAAATACAAGCCAGTAATTAGACGGCGGGTTCTATTGTGTACGATAGCGCATTGCCAATAATGAAAATTGCTCCGAGCGAAAGTGTCTCGGCGATACATCCAACAATATTGATCCCAGAACTACGTTGCGCTCTGGTACGGTTGACGTATCGGTATGGCGCAACAGAAGTTGCGCGTAAAATATCGAATTGCCCGCTACCACAGGATATTTTCATTTACTTTCCAAAACAACCATTTTTTCCACGTATTCAAAGTGGATCAGCCTGAAAGTCACGTTTTACAACCAAACGACTTCCCACCGGTGTGTTTACGACAGCAACAACTGTATTGTTTCGTTGTTTCGGAATAAACAACAGTTTTCTTATACGACAACAACAACAATAGCACGAACCAATCATAAAATTCTAAACAAAGATTCCTGACTACTTTTGGAATTGCGAGAAAAAAAAATATCGTAACTGTCATTGTACAGACTCCGTACAAGTTACATTCGCAAATTGCAATGTGTATGCAGCGACTTAACAATCGGACTGTACTACAGGTCGGTCACGTAGACTTGCGGATCGGAGCGTAGGAAAAGTAAAAGTTTAAGATCTGGAGAAAGCCTGCTATCTCTGCGCCTAGCTAGCCAGGACTGTCCGCAAAATCTTCCTGGCGCAAGGTGGAAATGGAAAGGAGCGAAATGGAAGTATGTACTGTAGATACCTAGTAGCCACCAACGTACAGTATATACATCCAACTGTACATACGCACAAGTAGACACGTGGAACCCTTAGGAAATGTTTATACAGTCTGTCTGGCCCAGAGAGGTTTTCCTGTGGCCATTGTTAATGCGGCTTTAATGTATGTACTTTGTCAGTTGTGCTTGTCTATTTGGCATATATATATATATATAATACGACACATTCATACAGGCTGTTTCAGAAATTCAAGCAACCCCGACGGAACGACTGACGTCATATCGTCTCGTTTCGTTAAAATACTGCTTGAAGTTTTCGTGTGAATTATTTCAATCCGGTATAACTTGTTCGTATTAATAACTGACTGTTTATTTAAAATTTATATATCGGTCACGATCACTTTTGATGGATCCTGTATCGTTCTATATACAGACACAGACTATATTTCATTTGAAACATGAAACACCCGATACATAATTTCAATGAATCGATTAGTTATAGGAATAAAAAAAATTAAACTAATAAAACTGATTGATATTGACAATTGGTAAAATCAATTTTGGAGAGAACCGATACATTTATAATAATTAGTGAGAAATCACATAGTAAAAGTTAATCGACACACTTTCGTTAATTGGTATGCGAAAGAGTAATACGGAACCTGATTTGAATCCGGTAACGCGACTGCTGACACCAATCAGCAAGTGGCAGGGTCATCGGAGGTCAGCCTCCGCGGAGACGTAAAGGAATTGAAAAATTTGACAGAAAATCGGTTATGCCAATAAGCGGCAACCTTACGGCTGTATACCTGTTTTACATAATTATCCATTTCCGCATGGGAGGATCCGTGCTTTCTCCATAATTTTGCTTTTAAATAACCGCTATAAAGAATATCGTGCAAGTGCCACTTTCGTCTGACACCTTTTTTTTTTCGCACAAAAAGAGCGAGTAGCACAAGAGGTCAGTGAATAACGCGAATAAACAAGCTTTTTATAATACGGCGCTTCTTTTACTCTCTCGATTCATCCATTAAGCCATCGATCGATCAGCTAGTCGCCATAAATAAATCCGGCTTTAATAGCCTCCCCTTACCGGGTTAATGCAACAAGAGTTGTTCTTGACGAAACAATAGGACAGATCTAAACAACAACAAAACTTTGAAACGTACAAGGCAACTTCGTTGTTGCTGTTGCATCGAATTTCATGAATTACTTGTACAACGCCCGAGGCCGTCGACTAATGAAAACAAAAAAAAAAAGTCAAAAGTGGAAATAAAATGGAAACGAGGCGAAAGTGAATTCGGACGTTCGTCAAGTTCAATGGACGTGACTGCCGGTTAATTTAAAGGGCGCGGAAGTCGAGTGCAGCGACGCGACGCCTTAAGGACGCAAATAAATATGAAAGCCGTCGTTGCGGATCTCGACGCGGAGTGACGAGCAAATGCCGTAAGAGACGATCGAGTGGCTTTTTCGTGTTGCGCTTTCGGAAGAAAAAAAGAAGAAAGAAAAAAAACGAAAAAGGTGACTGAGTGGAACAAGAAATTGGAGCAACGTCATTTTTATCTCGAGTAACTTACAAAAACAAAATTTTTGTCACGCTTTTGCGATTGTTTCATTAAATTTTTCTTTTTGTATCATTTCGTTACTTTCCCTAATCGAACAATTCCTTTTAGATACACATACATATATATATACATGTACGTACAAATATGGATACGCATGACAATGCTACAGTATACGAGTCTCGATGAGCACACGTGTGTCGGCAAACGGACACGCACTTCCTATCCGTAATTATTAAATTGCAAGCGTCAACCTATGACGTCACGTTCCGAATACTTTATTGACACTGACAGCCAGTGAAGTTTTTCAGTGAATATCCGCCGCTCCTCTTTTTCTGCACTCCGACTCGATCGACTGTTACATATTTCACGCGAACATCAGACAGACGTGCATATTCGAGCTATCGCTGGGTGATGAGAAATTCAATAAAATCAAGGTTGGCTTTCATGAATCAATTAAAAACGAACGGCCTGCTCTTCTTCGTAGTGGAAAAATGAAAAAGAATGTCAATCAAATCGATATTTCGACTGTTCGATTATTGGACGTTATATTGAGAATAGGATTGGTGACTCGTGGGAGACTTTGTACGGTAAAGCAATTTATTAAGTCACTCTCTTTTATCTCTTTCTCTCTCTCTCTCTCTCTCTTTTATTCACTCCCTCACTCTCTTACCGCCTGGTCGGTCACTCTCAACAAATTGACCTTTAATATCGAATTATCGAGGTCAAAGAACTTTAATGGCTGCCGAGAAATATTCCAGCCGGAGTTCGACTGACAATGTAAATTGCGGTTACACGCTTCGAAAAAATTACTAATGCACATTGGAGACCTAGAAAAATTTCTATCACGATTAGCCAATACCTGATCGGAGCTCGATATTGTAACGAGGCTACCAAAGTGTACGAGCCAAAAAGTTTTCACGAAATTCTCAAGGAAGCAGAAGGGTGAAAAAAAATGTTCAGGTACCCATTTCATCGTGCACGGTCCATTAGGAATATTTCGGTTGCTTCGGAATGGCAAATAAAAAAATCATTATCAAATACTTGTAATCTCAAGTGTGTTTGGCAAGAGAGGATAAAAGAAAGAAAAAGATGAAAAAAACCTTTCGAGACCTGAACAAAGTGGTTTACGTAAACGAACATTTTTTGTTTTACGTTCAAACTGACAGCCCGTTCCGGCCACAGCGGCGAGGGAGAGAAGAGGGTAAAATTACGAAACGGGAAAGAAACTCTCGTTTATGTTTGCTCTATTAGGATTTTGACTCCTCGGCCAAACTTTCCCAGCTGTGTTAATATACAACGATGACGACTGAATTTACAGCGTGATAATTACCCATGCTGCTATGAGATTGGTTGATTTCGTAACGTGTGACGGACTAATACGTGTGAGTGCAGAATTATCTGCAACGAAAATTACGTCAGCGTTATCGCCAAGACGACCTTCTGCGTTGAGGGACTCGTGAAAATGGTAATGAGCGTGTTAAGGAAGAAATAGAAAGAAAAAAATTTGTCAGTATATAAAAATGTTTCCGACGTAACAGACTGTTTTGTGAAAAAAAAAAAAAAAAACATCAATCAACACGAGTAAGACTCAAGACTAATTTTCATGTATTTTTGCTATCGAAATACAAGCTTTGTACAAAATATACATTTTTGGGAGTCAATAAAATTTTTGACATTTTTCAAACATTATTTTTGTATAGAAAAATTTTTTTCCGACATTTTCGAACTGCATACCGAATGACTGTATAGTATGAAATTTTGTATTTCCACTTTCGTTCTAATTTTACCCACTAGCTGTTGATAAACACTTAATAGCCACGAGTTTTCAAACACGAAGTAGTGTACTGATGACTAATGATGTGGGATAATTAAAATTTGACATTTTCGTTCCATATAACAAGTTTAACTGCTAATACTTAAGCCGATTTACATTCGACCTTTAACCGATACTTAAAACACGGAGCACGAATTTCGAGTAAATCCATCGAAAAAAAGAAAAAAACCATATACTCATCGTATATTAATAGTAGTTAGGTGTGTCCTTACACGGTATTGCAGAAATCCTACCAAAGCCATAACGCAATGCTCCATAAATAGCAACAACAAAAGTCCTAACCGCACGAAGCAACAACTGTTTAGTTTTAAATATTTGATAACAACCACCAACTTTTCGTATGTACAATAAAAGTGTTGTTTATCGCGCAAACTCTACCGGCACAAAGCAATCGAGCGATCCTGAACCCACGTGTTGTATGTACATACAATTCGCTCGAGAATTTCCTGAATTGGTATCAGCTAGCGGTAAACATTATGAACCAGCGAAGCAGCCATTCGCATCTGGCTAATAACACCGAAGCGCGTCCATCCGAGCAAACCAGCAGAGGCACGCGAAAGGATCGCGCACATAGAAACTGCGCGAACTGCACCAGTACAGGTATAGTTGTAAGTCGTCCTCATAGTATTAACGTACAAGGTCAGTACTATCGTAAAGACCGTTCACGTTAAAATAGAGAATTGCGAGTCGCCGTAAAATTTAAGAGCTTGCTCCAAAAAAAATTCCCCCCAAAAAAAAATACAACCAAAAGTGGGACCCATAAGTAGCCATGGCCAATGTCAGTAGCGACAAACCTGACTGCTGACTGAAGTTGTCGACTGTACGTCGATTCAGTGGCATTCCGCATGATATCCCAAAGGACAGACAACTTCGCGCATCAGCGAAAAAAAATTGCTTCCTACTATCGACGAGAAGTAATAGTATCAGTAAACACCAGTAGCGACAGTCCTATAGCTTTACGACTCTGTAAGGTGCGAATGCCGAGAGATCCGATCGACCCTGAAGTTGCTAACGGACCCGTAACAGTCGCTAAGCATGTGACGTACGTCACAAGTCTCGCGCGCACACTACGATCAACACTGGTCTTCGTTAACAACGCACAGACGACAACTGTCGAATCAAATGTTGAAGGCACAAATTATCAACAACAAACGAAGCACAACAACACCAACCGTACTAAACACTGTAGCCATACAATGAAGATACACGGTACAAGAACAAAATCTCGTCACAGCAATTCCCCGTTATTTTATTTTGCACGAAACAACTTTTTGTTCTTGAATTCTTTTTTTTTTGTTTCCCTCCAATTTTCTCCAGACTCAATGGCGCTCACGGCCACAATCCGATTAGTCGGCTGCACTAATGAAACAAAAAACTGTCAAACACGCGCAACCGGAACCTGTTGACAGTCTGACTATCGGCGCACTTCGCGGTTTAAGCTTGACTGGCCGGCGCGATGTTCTCGAGAACCGCGAAGTGTTGTGCCTCTCCCCTCTTTTTCCCCTCCTTCCGCTATATCTCCCCCTCCCCCCCACTCCAGTCGTTCTTCTTCCAACGACCAATCGCTGGCCCACTTTTCTGTCTTACCCCTCCCCACCACCGACTATCCTTACCCCCCACCACCTTAATGAACACCACGAACACCGATACTGTCTTACGACACTAGAGAACTAGTGCCATTCACTATGGCTACTTTATCGAACTGTATAGAGCAAGTGCTATGATATTCCTGGCTTGTGGGTATCTGAGTACCGGCAGGTTCTTTACATATTTATCCCTGGTTATCTACTGTTATAGGGAGGGATGAATATTTCAACCCCCTCATTTCGCATTACATATCCCAACGATATTTACCCCGAATATGATCAAGGAGAGTGAATTCAAAATTTTTTAATATTTCTGATTCACGATCTGCTCGTTTATCTACGGTTTCTATGAGGACGAGCGGCAAATAAATACATTCACTTGTCGCTCCGACTGTACGCGGAGTTTAGTTTACGAGCGACAATAGACTCTGACTTGGTTTCGGTTCTGTTTCCAACCATGCGACAGTCGCCGGTTACATTGAACTAGGGACTTTTTGTGAGAAAATATTTTTTGCAACATTTTTTTCCCCTATCTTTACCGCGCGTATTCTTTTTTAAATTATCGATTGATAAGTGGGAGATTGATTTATTTCTTTTTTAATTATTTAATTGAATTATTTTTTTACAGTTTTATTTAATCCACTTAAAAATGATATAATGGCGTTGATAGCACACGTAGGATTAGGTTCGACTACGAAAGATTTATCCATTTATATTTCTAACCACTATCAACGATCGATACGATCGCGATAACACATCGATCGCGAAATTCATCGTTGCTTACAGGTGCAAACAAAGTCATCAACGCAAGCGGCAGCCAAAATTAGTTTACGAACGAATAAAACTACTAGGTTGTTTTCAATCGACTCGATGACGTCGAATTTCAATTTGCTTTTGGTGTCAAAAATTCAAATAGCCAATCACAGTTCCCTTTCGTTCCCACTATAGAAATTCATGCGCGTCAGGACGCCAGGCGCCGCGTAAGCGTATTTAAATCAACTGTCCATAGTTTGTTTATTTTTTTCAATATTTTTCACATTTTAAAAAAAAGTAATGATACGCCTCATCGGCTACCTTAATCGACGGGAATCCTCATTTGACAGATACAATAGTAGCGAAACCCGTAACGTAATCGCAAAAGAAAATCAAAATCAGATGGCAGTGTGGCGGCGACCTGACAAGAATTCAAAAAAAAAATAATTTACAATGAAACCAAACCTTTTATCGCACAATCTTCGTGCGATTGAAATAACAAATATTCCCACATTTTATTTTCTTATCTCGCAGTGCAGCGATAACGGTGATTCGGGAAATCGCAAAAATGTACCGTTTAACACGGAATTGAAATTAGAAATTTCCGGGAACGTCACATCGATAAGCGCCCACTTTCGAACCCGTTTACTTTATCCAGTCAGGTTAGATTGACCCAACTCAGAGTCAGATATCATTGTCAGTGGACACGACAAAGGACTTGCCAAGTACTTTCTCCTTTCTCCGATTAACACATAAATATGAACGACTACGAGGAATGACAATTAAATATAATCGTTAACTATAATGATTATAATCACGCATTGCCACGTGCTATTGTAATTATTATAAACATTAGTAAAACATTGATTTTCATCGAACCCCGATCAATTACGATGACAAAATCGATTAAGTATACGCGCTCGTTATTATAATTATATTTAAATCTGACGTCTTGCGTCATAAGTCGCCCACGTGGTTCGAACTGTCAAGCAGCCGGGAATTACGAAGTGACGTATAAGAGCGGCTGGGTTAAAAATTCCGGTTTTGCTATTTTCTTATCGGGCCACTTTAATCTGCACCGATATTTCCGCAGTCGCGAGAGCATGCCGAATGGCAGTGGGAATAGAAATAGAATTGGCAAAAAAAAAAAGAAACAATTATTATCGTACGAATGTAGGCGAAAGCTGCTTCATCGTTCGAGGATTCAATTTCGTTGGGTAAGGTTGGGTTAGGTTATGTACGTAGGTACGAAGACGAAAGGTGTTGGAGTAATTAACATTTGACATGTGGTTTGTGTAATGCATCGTATGAAATTGATATTGGCCAATCAGGCTGTTACGTCACACGCGCCCACGCCCGGTATCGCCATTGATTAAAACCCTAGAATCACCGGCAGCGTCTGGCTGAGAGATGCGGTAGAAAATAATTCGAATTACGTGTGGGTTGACGAGATGACGCCATATTGGCAATGACGGATTAAAAAAATGTATTGAAAAAAAAAAAAAGATTGACAAAATTTTATTCGTTGCGTTACGAGTATAATGTCATGGGTAATGAAATTTGAAAAATTCGTGTTCCATGGAAATTGGGATCGTTCCCGATACGTTAAGTAACCTTTCCATTGTACAGTCAATGATTTTATAACAATCATTATATGTACGCGGTGCTTGACTTTAGTATGTATAGTCGAATGCAGAGTGAGTAATTGGGTATAGCTATAACAGTGGCTGGGATGGATTTAAACCAGAGTCGAGTAGACTGTACAGTATTGAGACCGAGACCTGATTCGACATAAAGATCTGTGAGTTTTCAAACTTGAGATAAAAAAGTGAGCCTCGGGCCTCAATGTCATAAGCTGCGACGATGCGTGGCGATTCTCATTGGACTTTGCAGGTACAGGTTGATGGCAACCAACAACAACAAAAATTAAACAACCCATTGTATGGATATAGAGAGAAAAATTGTACTCTGTACTGTACGCGTGAAAATACTTGTGTTCAACAACAATAGCAGAAACAACGTGAACAATGTTTTGGAAATGACTTCCGTGATATTAGACACGGGAACAAGGGGTCGTTAAAAGTATTTGGAAAACTTTTATAGATCGTAGATCATAGATCGTCATGGATTATTGATCTAAGATTTATACCTGACGGACCGAGGAGACTGTACAAAATGGCGACTTTACCGAGTGGCCGTCTTACGTAACGAGCACTGATCAGTCGTACCACTCGGAGACCGTCGTCCTCTCGTACCAGCAGCTTCAAAGAGATAACGAACAAATGAATAATTTTATCTGTATTCGTAATAGAGATCTATGGATCATCCAATATTACCGATTTGCTTGGATATGAATTTGATTGAATTTCTTGCTTTTTTTTCTTTTTGTAATACAATTTTTTATTTATTTAATTTTTCGCCATAAGGACCTAACGATTTTTATTGTTTCGTGTAATCGTTGTGTTAATTTCACGTAAAGGCATTGTTCCTGTTTACTCGATTCTCCTAAATATACGAATCCTTTCAAGGTATTGTCCTTGACTGTAATTAATTCTCGCGGCCGTAACAAAGGCCGTGCGGATTTACGCTATACGTAATACGTACGTAAATTCGTACTGCTTCAGAGACGCTTGAGAGAAAGTCTGACAAATAATTATTATGATTGTTAAATATTAGCCGTCGATTGCATTTCTTGTTATGTCAAATTTATTAGCGACTTGAAGTGAAAAAAATTTTTGTTTTTACGAATAACATTTTTTTTCAAATATAAATAGGTTAAAATAGTTTGAAATTCAGGTTAAAATTTTATTTTGTGCATCGTCAAAAAATTTATCAAACATTATCATTCCGAACCATTCAAAAATGCTGATCGCGTTCCTGCATTATTTACGTTATCTTAGCACCTCATTAAAGCTTATCAGTCCCCAATAGAAATTATAGATAAGCTTGATTCAGGACGTTATCGAAAAAATTATCCGAGTCCCATTTATCCTATCTTCATTCGATCGATAAATCGTCTTGCATATTAAAGTCGAACACTCGAATCGTCCAATTTGAACAAAACTTGATTCGGCACAAAACAATTTTTGTTCAACAAAAACAAGAGAAAGTGCTTAAACTCGATTCAGACTTACAAGAAAACCACACGCGCCTCGTCTGTCCACTGACTTTATTTACTACTTAGAAATCCAACTTGAATCTGTACAAAGTCTATATTCAGTAGTAATACTAGAAGCAGCAGTATCGGTAGTAGTCGACTCTATACTTGTATACGATAATTTAGTATTCCGGTTACAAATGACCTGCATACAAACTACCAACACTGAAGTTCCTAAGAACTTCGCAGAAATTTGGAACAAGTTCAGCAAGAGCTCAAAAGTGACTACAGACACTATTGCCCATATATGTATACTACATACCAGCATTCCAACTATTGGCTATACTATATTTCATAGTGAATAAACTTTACGAAACGTCGTTCAAATTGCCAAAGGATGTCGACGCTTCATTTTGAGCCTTCCCTCCAGACCACTTCCAGAGCTTTTGGTTCGACAACTTTTCCCAAAGTATCAAGCAGTTTCGCCAACTTGCCATTTACCCGATGAACAATTCCACGAATTTCGAATGCCCCACAAAGATCACTAAGAACTTCCAAAAGTGCTTCCGCTTACGTTTGGTTAACTTGAGATCCTAATATCGTTGAAAAACTTTCTTTAGCCCCGTGACAAATGTCCATCCTGGCGTTGTATACAAAAACAAGAACAAAATTTTTGTTCTATCAGTGTCAATTCAATTAGCTCCTCTCGATTAATTGTAAGTATTGCTATAATTTCTAATTCAAAATTGCCGCGCTTAATTCCAAAAAACAGCTGATAACTCGACCGCGAAGTAAGCTTAAGGCCGTATTCACATGGCACGTCATGGCTGCTGCGGCAAGATAACGCGCTGGACGACTAACGAGTCGCGGAGATTATGACAGTCAGTCTGGAATTGCCGGCAGCCAATAGGATAAAGTTAAGACCAATTTCTCGCGCTACCGTTCACAGGTTGGACCGTTCGAGCGTCAGACACGAGAAGCTGCACAATGGATGCAATTGCAGTTGCATACTCGAACGCACGTGCTTCCTTAAGGCTATTGGGATAGACAGAAACTGCCTGAACACTCGGAATTCTAATCGCGTGCGCGAATATTCGTTTTCTGGTGCGATTCAACCAAATTAATGGATCTTGATAACCGATCAGAAGACAAATGGACGAATTAGTACAGGCAGATCGAAAATTCAGCTGAGTGTCTCTGGTGGACGTCATTTCCGTTTAAGTGGTTAATTGAAAGCGAACGACGGGACTGTCTGGTCTATCGAATAAGGTTCGGATGGCCGCGACACTAGAGACATCTACCGGCATAAATTATATACGCCGGTATCGTCATCGTAAAGTTCGGTTTACGATGTGCGACAACGACAAACGACAAGCGACAGCCGTTGTCGCTACGGTCGCCGTTGTTTCTGACACTTCGAAGATTAATTAGGCTCGTTTCGCAAGTGATGATTTTCCGATCGCATACCTGTGAACGTACCTTAACACCGTACTCGTGGTGGGTCGATGCGCTTAAAGCGCTACGTGAAAATTTCAAAAATTTTTTTTTATCATGCTGTAAGACATCCATATCGCGAATGAAAACGATATTTTTATTTTTTATTATCGCTCGTTCGCACGCGTCACTCGTAATGCAAGGAAGATGAGTCAGCAGCTATTATGCCTGGTACACATGTCAGCGACGCGATACCGTCACACGGACGAGGAACGAACGATCGTCGGCGAAAGTTACGATGACATAAAGCAAGTGAAATTACGCAAGACCATTATGTATCCGCGAAAGGCTCCCAGTTTGGAAACGAGCCTTTACCCGTGGTAATCCTCAATGTATTTTATCATGGGTATACAGTAGCTAAGGTATTGCATAAGGACAAGCTGATTTTTTTTTAAGCGCGTGTAATAGCAGTATTGCAACATTTTTTTTATTTTGATTATTGTCATCGAAAAAAATTAACGAACATTAGCATTTGTTACTGGCAAATTTTTTTTTAACATATTCAAGAGAGTGCGATAATTTTTGCATCAAAAACTTTTCTTCTGTATTTTGACAGTCACGACGTTTCGAAATGCATCATTAAGGCTAACGCACGTGTCGGTCGAAACGTAAACAAGATAAGAGCTACTGGAAGACTTGGCAGCGCTGGCTCTATACCTGCTCTGGCCAGCGTTGCTAGTGGCTACGGAACTAGAAGAACCAGACGTTCTGTTATGGGCTGTATAACGGTCGAGCCAGGAAGTAGCGGTCGGACCGACCAAGAAAGCGGTTTTAGTCCGGGGAAGCCGAAGTAAGTAAACAAATGCTCACCGCGCCTGACCTGCATCCTAGTTAATTCGTATCGTTGCGGCGCATCGCGCGCGCCACGTCGTGCCCTACCGGCGAAACTGCGCAATACGATTTTATGACCGTATATATCTATAGGTATGTAACGTATCTTTTCTCAATTCTACACCGATAGCGAAAAATCTTAGAACGAACTATCATCGAGAGCCAATCTATGCATCCGCAAGCCAGGCGGACGCCGGCCAATTCTTTTTTCACAGGAAACTGACAAGCCGGTATGACCTGGGAGTTGGGCTGGAACAGGCCCAATACCACCAAAATGAGAGCTCTGACGGAACCGGCGAGAGGAGACGATAACTTAACGGATCCTGTACATTTTTGGGGACGCGTAAAATCAGCAAATGCAACTGGATGCACGAATGGGAGCGGACGGTTACGGAAATGCGCGGCCGCTCAGGCTGCTGGGTCGAGCTAGAGAGGGTCGGAGTAAGCGTCAGGCAAATAGTGCGAGATACAGAGACTAACGGATCGAGAACGTAAAAGAACGAATCGGAGCTGTAAAATCGAAAGCCCTTCACCAATTAATAAATTGGGAGTGCTCACCGGAGCTGGTGCGGCTGATCCGTCAAGGCCGAGAACTGCATCCAGGAGACACTCGGGGGGCACTGCACTAGGGCACGACACTGCACTTCCGGAACACGCACAGAAAGTTCATAGAATTTTTTGGATATCGCGAGAGTAATGCGAGAACTACACGAGCGAGAACTTTTTATACCGTATTTAAACACAGCTAGAAAAACTATAAACAAATAGCCCGGGAGCGCGAGCCAGTTCGTGACACCTCGGTCGGTGCCCCGAGACAGACTGCTTTGACAAAATATCCAAATTCGAGAACTAATAATTCTGATAATCTGATTGGTCGAGATCCTTATAGCAGATAACTCTTCCCTTTCCCTCGAGTCGTCCCTTTAAACCAAATCGAGAGCGTTCCTTAGCAAATCCCCGCGGCAGATTCGAGCACCTCGACCTCAACTAAACAACAACGAAATCATGCATGAGAGAAAATGAAAGAACCGAAAACCAAAAGACGTTACGTTTAACGTTATACAGTGCATTAAACGTGATAACAGTTCGAATTTGTTAAATCGAATGAATATATTTTTGTAAAATGTCAAAAATTGACGACAGATAAAGTAAGTGATTATTCATCGATAACACAGGCATCTGTACGATTTAATGTTAACTAAAGCGAAACTCCCTGCGTGTTATTGAAATCGCATGAAATTTTATTACCGTCAAACCAGTCGAGCACGGCTCAAAAATTCAACCGCGAACACGATAACTTCCGGGACCAAGATCGATCAATGGCAAAGCCACGAGATCGCAAAACAGGATTCAGAAATACCAGCAAGGAATTTCTGTGCTGTCGTCGATTGTTCGTGAAACGAAACGCAGAATGGCGGTTACGGGGTCAACGACCGCGAAAGTGGCGCCAAACAGTGAAATCCATTTATAAAATCTCAGTCACTTTCGTTCTATCATCGAAAGACGACCACGTACCAATCCTCTTAAATGTTTCGTTTTTATCAAAATTTTTCGATTTTGTCGTCAAATCAGTACTGATATTGTTCAATGTCATTATTTTCGAAATGACAAAAAAAATTCATAAAATTATATGACAGTTGGTACTACCTGGCAAAGATATGACTGTTACTGTGGCGATATCGAAAATCGAATATCGTCACGGTTGGTCGATCCAGCAATGGCGGACGAACGACCTTGCCTATAACAGTGCAAAAGCTGGCGGCTGACCCAGTCACCGGCGCTCCGCCATTCACATTCACCGATCACTTCGGATTCAGGACTGGCTGTTGATGGGAGCGAGTGAATGTGCTACAGGACGTTCGAAAGAGCATAAGAATGTATCTGGACACTTTGGTACAGTCAGGCGCAATAGTAAATTCGATCACCTGTATGAAAGTGTAAAAAAGGAAAAAAAAATTCGAGCGGTAAATGATAATTAAATATGCTTGGTAGCAGGAAATTTTGCGCAAAAATAAAATATCGGATGATAATTGTCTGCTTATAAGAATAATAATAACAATTAACAAGTAAATTAAACGTCAAGGTAATTTCACATTTCCCACGAAATTATCGTCCCCAAGGTGAACAATTAGGTTACGGTGGTAATTATGACGCTGGCGCCATCGTGCGAGTTTCTCAGGAAGCTTTGACGTCAGATGGATGCACCTTTCTTTTAACCTATTCTACGTAATTAACATTGCACACAATCATTAGGCGATAAACGAAAAAAATACGAATAGTCAAAATTTTTATATTCAAAATTATAATACCGAAGTAGAAAATCATCATGATCAGTTCGTGTTCTCCGATCATCGATTTACACGAGACCGAATTTATTAAAAATTATTTATTAGAATCGATAATCATACCGATCGTGCACAATCAACGTTCAAATATATAATAAAGAATTTTTAACGAATTAATAAACATTGCAAAAGAAAAATATTAATTTGCAACGACTACGCGTGTAATGTGTACAGATGCAAAAAAGTGCATTAGGAGTGATCGTAGTGGGGGAAAAAAAAAAATAGTAGAAATAGGGAAACGTCAAGGGGTGGTTTGAGGCAGGACTAAAGAAAAAGTGAAAAATGGGGTAAAAAAGGCAAAAAGGAGGAAAAAGAAAAATTGAAAAAAAAAAATTTTTAAGTCTCGCTCATTTGCCTCTCTGGATGCGAATTTTTCACAAGTAAAAAGGGACGAGCTACAAGGCGCGCTTTAATGGATTCGCCTAGGGAATTTTCGATGGGGGTGAAAGGAGGACTGATGACGTCACGAGGCGGTGTAAAGTAGTTAAAAAACAAATTTCTATTAATAGAAAGAACGTACTGAATATATCTTTGATGTTCTGTAATAAAGGATTTTTTTTTAATATCAATCTGCGTACCTGTTAGGTTCTCGCGGGTTGACTAATGTTAATTATTGATAAGGCAGGATTAATTGTAAATTGATAAAAAAAAAATTGTATAGATACGCGTAACAAAGATGCAGAAAAATACCTCTGAAATGTTGACTGATTCATTGTTGATATTAAATTGTTAAGCGTGGAATATCAAGCACGTGTGTCTGCATACATATGCACACCGTGGATAATGTATGCGTGAGACAAAGATGGCGTAAAAATATAATCAGCATCTATCGTGACTCACCTGAAACATAAAAAAAATAAAATTTATGAATACAGGTGTTTTTCATTTTTTCATATTCAAATATTTTCGCGCAATCTATCACTTACGAAGCTCGTAGCAATTTTGGAGCAACACGTTTAAAAAATGTTAAAGAAAAATTTTGTGACGGCACAAATTTGGTTAAACACAAAATATACAGCGAACGAAAAAAAAAAAGTTTTATACAAATTTTACAAAACACTCAAAGATAATACAAAAATTATCAAAGCCGATAACGGATACGTCGATTTCATAAATCAATAAAATTTACAACAGACTACAATCGCCGTATCGTTATCATTACGTTTCATTCAAACGATTACAAAATTTTTCCAAAAAAATTCGATTCGTACATTCTACCGATGTTTAATGAAATATTACCAAATCCAAAAAATTGAAAAATTAATTATTTCAATAATTCAAAAATCAACCAGCTTCATTTTACCTAACGGAACTTAGCTGAACACAAGTAGATAAAGTAACACGTGGAAAACCGCAAACGTACCGCAATATGAAATCCAGAGTTAACGGAAGTCAGCTGCAGATTTTTATAGTAATACGATCGCGATATCTCGAAATCAATTTTTTTTTTCATTTCAAAAAAAAATTCATAACCATATGTTTATATATTCATGAGTATATGTAGTCACGACCCAAGTTTAACTTACAAGTTTGAATTTAACCTCAAACTGTATAATGGATTATCATCTACCACATAAACTATATATACGTATCGTTTGGTATAAGCACACACATGATGTCTGTTATCATAGAAAAGTATGGCTGCCTTATGATAACGCAAAACGATAATTCCCATATAAAGAGTATAGTAAAGTATCCGGGGACAAATTGCCTCCGAAGCATCCCAGTCACTGTACGGACGCTATATATATATATATATAACCAAACAGTCATATACTCATATGCACTATATAGATATAGTCGGTTCAATGGTTTATCACGTAAGGGACGATCGATCCTGGTCACCCTCGGGGACAGAATTCAGAGGGTCCTGAAAAGGGTCAAAAAGGATTCCTCGAGTCTACTTGAAAGACGAGAAGAAAATCTTACTGGTACAGTAGCAACAACGATGCTACAGGAAACGCAGTTTTTACCGTATAGAGAAGAACGGGATACAAAAATAATAATAAGAGCAAGTATTATGTATATTTGGGTAAACCAAAATTTTCAGGGCTTCTTTAGTACGATAAGAAAATTTAGTGGATGATTTTGGGATAAAAGTTGATAAGATGAGATTTTAATGATTTTTTTTTATTATCCACCAATGATCATCACGTTTATCGTTGATCGTTGAAATATGATTTCTCCGTTTCAATACGATGAATTCTTGTAATGATTTCTACTGTTAATTATATATATATACATATATGGCTCGAGTTAAGACCTACTGATTACTGACTGCCAACTGTCAGTGCGAGCAGCTGGGCAGTCATTATCAACAGAAATGGTCATCTTCTTTTCTTTACTTTCTCTCGTTAATGCTAAGGCTTAATAGTACCGCCTGGTATGATATACAGTGCTTTCCATTTGTGACGTTTACAGTTACGTCCTTATACAGTTTTGTCTATTAACGGAATATCGTATGATTGAAACTTTTATTTTGAAAAATATTTTTTTGGGCGGTATCTTGCTTTTTGGAAAATTTTTAAAAATTTTTTATCGAAAATTCGTTACGTTCACTGTAAATCGAAATGTTTTGTCAAGTGTGTTATTCTTGCCTATTCTTCCTACTGTAGTCACTTTTCGAAGACACGAGTGTTCTGTCATTCCCACGTGTTACAGTGTACAAGCCCGAACCCTTGTGAGTGTTTAAAAAGTGACTACCACAGGATATAGAATAACACAGTTCGTAAAACACGTGGATTTACAACGCGGCTGTTTTTCCACGGGAATTTTGTTAGTCGTATTGATTGACATTGGGGATTTGAAAGACCGAATAAAGAAAGAGGTTGGGTTAACTTCAAAGAAGTGTCTAAAGTGTCAAAAAATTGAGCGGCAGTATTCAAGCACGTGGAAAAAGGAAAAAAAAAAGAGCATCAGCCGCCTTTGTGACGACCAATGCCTACTAGTCGCTCAAACGACTCGATATCAAAGCAAATTCATATCCAATGTGATATCCCGAGATAGTAAATTTGAGAGTGATCGATTGTGGATTTCCAATATTTTGTTTGGACTTTTTAAATTACCGCCAAACAGTAGTGTAATATTTAAAATGTGTAAATAAACGAATACAATGTTAGTCACAGCCGTCTGTTCATTATTTTAAATAAAAAAATAAAATTTTTTCAATGCAAAAAATTAGCGCCACTACCAAAGATCCTACCTGTACGTATTCCTGCGGCAAAATGCCATCGGGAAGCACATTGCGTAAATAAAAAATCAGAATAGGCCAATTAATTATTCTCGTGAGGATGCATGTGTACAGATATACTTAAATTGAAATTTTCACTGACACGACGCTGCGACGTTTAAACTACCGTACGGACCGCGACGGCTACCGCGACGCTGCGCGTCGCTGTCCACGAGCGTATCAATAATATTTGCCGACAACGGCATCTCCGAGAATACAAATTAAGCGAGTTCTCTTTATCTTATCGAAAGAGCCAACCTTTGCGATAACTCAGTCTTTATAAGTGACTACGCCACTTCGGTAAGATAAAACAATTGTCGGCCGAGGTGAACGTAGGTGGAGTTGCGCGACACCAGCAGTGGCCAGACGGGTTTCATTGAAATCAGACCCATTATTTTCAACATGAGAAAACCAGGAAATGGAATTTTTCTTCGAATGGCATTTTGAGTAATTAAAAAATTTTTTACTTTTTTTTTTAGTAAAATAACGCTTTTTCATAATTTTCATACCACCGCGATTTGATGATATTAACATAATTGAATTCGAGCTAACCGACTAGAGGTAATACTTTCTGTATAGAAAGTCAGATAAAGTATTTGGAAACTTCGGTCAGCTGTTTCCGGTCTCGCGTGGGTCTGAAGGATCCGGTGAAAAGTGTCACCGTGCATAGAAGAATGAAAGTGGAGGAAAAAAAAAGTTTCTATAACTCTTCGAGATGAAAACGTTCCTTGTTGATTCATATTGGAAAAAAAGGGAGGTAAGAATGGCGAGAGAGAAAGAAAAAGAGAGAGGCCAACTACCCAAGTATCATCAAGAAGACTGACAATAAGATCAAGATGGAGAGAGAGGGAGAGGGGGAAGTAGAAAGAGAAGATCTATTATCCCAAGCATCCCTATGGATTTGACGTTAGCGCCCATTGTTATCTTTGAGCAAAGTCGAAAGTTGACTGATGAATATCGATGGACGATTAACGACGAGTGACGTCAGGAGGTGAAAAATAAGCAGCCGTAATTACGCCCCCAAAGATAAGAGAATCCCATACTCCCATTCTTTATCACGAGTACGATTTTCCAACCGCCCACCGTGATTAGATAACCTTGTATTGCAATTTTTTTGGAAACTTTCGGACAAGAGTCAACGAGGGAAATGGATATTTTTATGCGTGCAATCAAACGAGTGCGACAAAGGAGTAAAGAAAATTTTGTAATTTTAAATATTTCCTATTAAATACAAAAAAAAACAATAGTACAATCTACAAACAACCTGCACAAATTGTGATCCCAACAACAAAATGCACAGATTAAAACAAAAGGAGTAACAAGTACAACATTACAACAACAACAAACTTACAGAAATTGTTCTTCAAAACAAATACAACGTTTGTTGCTTTGTATTATATCTATATACGAGAAACCGATGACAACTGATAGTCCCGACACTCTTGTATTTACTGTGAGAAACCACGATACAACAACATTGTCACTCGTCTCCGGCGCGGCTGACTGTCACCGATGACAGGACAGTGTAAACTGCACGTAGCAAGTCGCGCGCACTGACACCCGTCCGTGTTGTTTCGTTTCCGTTTGAAGGATGAAATTTCATCGAATGATTCGGCGCTCACGTGTGCCCGACGTTAAATCCCGTAAGCAGTAGAGCATAGACGGCACAGTAGTTCACCCTTATAACTGCAGGGTGCAGACCCCAGCGCGTAAAGGCGTCTCCACACCGGCGTAACGATCCCTCCTGACCAATGTGAATGACGCACGAGAATCATGGGTTACGCATACATATTGTGCTGTCGTGTTTTGTGATGGATTACGGTATGTGAGAGTGTGACGATGAATAACATATGAAAATCATGCCGCGCCGACTGATGTGGGGGGATATGTTATGGATACGAAGCGTTATTTAATTTCAATAAAATTTTGAATATCGCGAATAAAAACAATTGTTTCATGTTTTTCTTGCGCTTGTACGGTCGCAAGAAAAATTATGAAAATTTTCATACAAGAATTAAATTTTAATGTCGACGTTGTGAATGCTGCTTAAGGACGCGGATGCTTCCTGGATCAATATAATACCATGGGTTTCACCCTAGTCCATGAGATCCTATGGGGCGCAACACCCCCGAAAACAAAAGTGCACGTGATACTTATCCCATGGGACGTTCCGAACAGGTCCCGACGATTGCCATTGTTGTTGTCGAATGTGCAACATTCGGCCCGGATGCACTTTCGCTGCATGAGAACTTAACGAATTCGCGTAAAACATTTTTGGGTCTTTTTAAAAGTCAGGCATTTCTTTTTTTTTCCTATATGAAAATCTACCTTGAACATTTTTTTGTTCTTTGTTCCTTGTTGTTGACAATAAATTGTGATACAAGGAGGCGTGGCTTTGTTTGTCTCCAAAACAAATCACAATCTCAACTAATAGGCAGCAAAGTAACGGTGAGTAACGCCAACGTAACCATACAGTCTGTCAGATCAAATCGATTGAGTTACGTCTTACCCGCAGCTAAGGCGTGGGAAGTTGGCAGCACCGTCACCTTTTTTATTTCTTACTTCCACCACGAGAGATACGTTCAAATAGATTTCAAAACGACACCAACACAAATTGCACAATTTTTACAACACGCGGACCCAAGTCCCAACTGATATTCTTTTTTTGAAACCCACGCTACCAGCCTATTCACCGATTATCTTACGTCGTGCTCTTGACCTGCCTACTATGCCAATGCTATTCGGGTTGTCATGAAAGCTCAAGCTTAAGAATTTTCTTATTCTTTTTTACCACTTCCGGCATGACCCATGACTTTTAATTAGTTTAGGGGGACATGAAGTCACGCATGGGCGATAATGTAGAGATGCGTAAGCGCAGTGACATTTACAATTGACTGATGCGAGAAAGGACTCCGATTAACCAAAAGCTACAGTGTGTGTACATATATATATATATATATATATATTGCGCTGTGGTTTAAAAATAAAATTCCCGTCGCGGAAGTTGTAATCGATCTGCGGATATATGAATGAAAAAAAAAAATGAAAAAAAATATATGATCGTACCGCGGATAAACGCAACACGATACTGCAGTGGCATTGGGATAAAACTCGGGTTTTATCATCGTCGAACATCAACATGGCGGAAAGGGAGTTTCAATAGACAATTCGACACCAAATCGTTATTTTACACGCAGCTTGTATTCAGTTGCGAGCAAATCTGAGGAAAAGATAAGAAAATGAAAAACGGAATGAAAAGGGTCTACACACGTTATTGAGCGTAAAAAGATTTCAAAAGTCTTTATACAGTCATTCATAAAAGTCAATTGACTGGCAGCGCCTCGAAAAAAATTTGTGTAAAAAAAATCACGATCCCATTGAAAAGCCGAATATCCTATCGTTCAAGACTTTCAGATCGGACTGTACGTAAGGCCATAGAAAAACATTGAATAAACGCGAAAAGGCATGTAGACTATTTAACTACTGCCTACACCCTCCTGTTACTGACTACGATATACTCCTGGTAACATTAGTAGCTCTTAGTACCTGTAAACGCGTGCGTGCGCTGCCACCCAAACATTTTAACCGGAAATGGGTAAACGGGAAACTCTTGGGAAAAAAAAGACAAAAGTTAACGACCTCTGCCACGTTAGCCATTAATTGATCAATTTTATCGGCAATTAGATTAACCTCGTGTAACGACCATGAATCTATATACCATAAAAGACCTGGGAGTTAAAGAAATTAAAGGTGCGAAAAAAATATATATATATATATACAAATACCGCAAGGAAATTACAAAGGACCTAAAAGGCAAAGAAGATATCAGAAGATTACGGTTTGTCCTTGGTTATATGCTCGGTGACGTCACGAGTTACGTAAACATGAAAGGAGACCCTTGTGTCTTATACGATATCGTTATAGGAACCTTTTAGCCGTCTTTTGTACATATTATGTACAAAAGACGATATCAGAAGATATATATATATATATATATATATATATATATATATATATATCTTCTGATATCGTCTTTTGTACATAATATGTACAAAAGACGGCTAAAAGGTTCCTATAACGATATCGTATAAGACACAAGGGTCTCCTTTCATGTTTACGTAACTCGTGACGTCACCGAGCATATAACCAAGGACAAACCGTGTCATCCCACGCGACCGCGCGCGATCATTCATCTGGAAGTCACAAGAGCTCAGGATATTCGATAAACCAGAAAACAACTGTGTTAGTACCGCTTACGTCCGTACCGGCGCTCTCGTCCACCTCGACATAACGGAGAGCGCCTACGGGGCCCACGTCACGTTTTTCGGATTGAATCAACGCGATAGGTAATATCGAGAAAGGAATGAGTCAGAATTCGTTCTCATCGAGGGTCCAAATAAATCACAGAATATACAGCAGAGAGTCACGTGCAGACGAAATAATTGGCGCCACATCCGACACGAGTAATTGCCAGTATCGCAGTGGCAGCACGATCGCCTTAAGGTTCTAAGAAACTTTTCCAGCCTTTTAATGCCAACGATCAACCGTGTACGACGTCAGCTCCTTGTTTTGTGTAGGGTAAAAAAAAAATTAATTCTGTCAGTTACGTTTGTCAATGATAATTAATCGTACCGTACCTAGAAACGTCAATTACTATTACTATATATATTCTGTCATGAAATACAACACGTGTTACCATACTGACAGCAATTACAAGGTATCAATGACTTCGTGCATGCGATGACAGTTGTCAAGGCAATATCCTATTATTATTATATGTATGTATATAGGTATATATATATACATGTCAACTAGTCAGCATTTATTCGAACAACCCCACCCCTACCCCCGTGACTCATTCGATTAGAATTAGTTGCGGTGGACGTCCGCAGCAATAGGGAGGTACAGGGTGCGTTTGCAGTGGGCCTCTCAATGTATAAGGGATGCGTGTTGCATGATTCAGAAGGGTGGTAAGGGCCGGCGGACGTACATAGGCGAGGACGTAAGTGCCGGGACGGTCGTGGGTGTTAGTGAAAAGGGGGAGGGAGGGGACTCAAGATGCGGGGGTGGAATGAAAAAAAAAGGTGGAACTATTAAAAATCAATAACGGGCTACGAGCCTATTTGCCACGAAACTGGGGTACATATTCGATCCGTACTATTATATATTCATACAAGTCTACGTCGGACGACTGATAATCAGCTTAGACTACAAGGATTAACTTTATAAAACCGGAAGTGGACCTTGCCAATGGAAATCCTTGTTATTCACGACGCGAACTCTCGATGCGTTTTCGATGGATAATTTAAAGAAGGGTGGGTTAGTAGAAAAAAAATTTTTTTTTTTTTCATTTTCAGGAAAAACTTTATACTTTTATTGGTAAGTTGGTCGTGATGCCGTCGCCTATTGGGTTCATGGTATTCAATGTTGAAACTGCAACCGGAGAGAATGGAGAATAGCGTTGTGGATAATGAAAAGAGTATCCGTGTTATTGGGGATGAATTTAAAAGAAAAAAAAAAAAAAAAAAAAAACCAATAATGGAAAAATATACAAAAGCCAGACAACGCTGCTAGAAAACTTGTTAAATGTACCGGACTGAATCTGTGACCCCAGGTGGACGGACCGTTGTACTGATAATTATATTTGAATGGAGCAACAATAAAATAATATAAAAAAAAGTCATGTATCCGGTAAAATGATATCGATATACTGCAATTAATTTTTATAATTATAAAATAATGATAATAAAATTAATTTGTAAATCAACGTCATTTCGTATCGCGAATTCAATTTTATTCGCGGATACTTACTTATATGGCTGCGCGTATAAACGGTTGCATACAGTACAGGCGCTTCGTAGTATATCCAATTGCCTGTCGGATTTTGATATTAAATTATATCATAATTTTAAAACAGTGAATCACTTTTTCGTAACTTTATTCTTCCGGAACCGCAATGCGTCACTTTTCAATTAAATTTATGGATCAATTAAATTTATTCGATTCCAATCAATAAAAAAAAAACGTACAATATATCGTAAAAGTACTTAACATACTCATCAGTATCCAGGCACTGTTCAAAACTGAATGTCAAAATCGTCCAATGGAAAGATCCACGTGTGGATTTAAATGGCGGACAGTGTATCCAGTCACTGGCGCATACCTTATCGTACAGGAAGTATGCACAGCCTAACGGAGCAAAATGTTCAATCGATGTGTCAACCGTGATTCCTTATCGCTTGAGAGCAACGTGTCGCGTGCACAAACATTGTATGTAGGCATTGCTAGATAAACTTTGACAGTGCGCACGCGCGAATACAGAATGAAATATACAAAAATAAATCCGCGCGTAACGCCATGTGTCATACGTGCCATATGTGATTACTGTGTATGCAAATGTATGCTATCACGAATCCGCTTGACTGTTATCTGTACGGAGACATAAAACGTCCGGTATTGATAATCGAATATTGTTTATCAATTAGTCAAAAAAAAATTTGTGCAGTGAAATTTTTTGAAAATGAAAAAAAAAATTTATTGTCACGAGGCAATGTATGTGGACCATCGAATGAGTATATGGATAAGAAACGTATGTGTATCGTGGATTTTTGTTATTGACAGAAAATTTTAATTAAAAGGGCTTAACGAAAATTTCTTTAACGACAAAATCACTTGTGGCTTTAATCTGTAAGTATAAAAAAAAAGGGGGTGCAAAAAAATGTGTCACACGTTCTACTGCCCTGTCACTCGATTGTCAGAAAAATTCCCGAACCCTGACCTGAGTAAGATGGAGTGGCCTCTTTTGTATTCGGGCCATTGTCAGCTATTGACATTGGCCCTTTTCCATGGCTGACAATTGTTTTAATATTCAGCACTACACGGGCAGCCGGTCCTCCGAGTATTTGGCTCCGTTTCAAATTTTCAGTTTCCACCGCAACTGCACAGAAGACAATGCCGCCCACATGCGAACGCGTCCAAAGAACCCAGACATACCTCCAACAACAACAGGAACAATAAGAAAACAAAAAAATTACAAAAATACAAAAAAAATTGTAATACCCTAACGATATCGACCGAAAAATAAAATTTGTTAACAAATTTTCCTGGTTGACTAATAAAATTCACCCAAAAATTTATTCAAATTATAAAAATTCCACTTTCAACTGCATTTCGATTCTCATCCCAAGCAAGATTGCACTTAAATAAGTGAACCGATAGTCAAACCACAAATGCATTATTATAATTTCCTTATCAATCGATACTTGATAAGGAAATGATAATGCATTTATACCCCAGTCCTGAATTACTCAACAGAGACCTTCCCACCTATGAGCTTCGTGCGCACACGTGTATTTGCCCATATGTGACAGGCAGAACTTGACGTATCTCATGCACGTAACTGCAATCGATTGTCGTCACGTGCAGTTGCACGTTGCACTTGCACTCGACACGAACTGAAGATGCATGACAATAATTTAGGAACTAACGCCAGGGACGGACGAGACAAGGGGTAATACGGGTCATACGAAAAATGGCCTGGCTCATGAATTTTTTCAATTTCACTATATTGCCCGTTGGCAAACCTGGATTAATTATTCATTGTTTCTACGCATTATTCATAAGGTTCATTAATTCGGGTGCAGGGACGAAATTATCGAGTGAGATCGATATTTATTATTTTCCTCATAACCTATAAGTGGTGTGCTTAGGATCCAACGCGTAGTATTGCACCCGACAATTTAGTTCGAATTACCCCTTAAAATATTTATTATTTACCGATGATCGATCTAGGGATTTTTTCCCCCATACTATTTAATTCCTATAACGATAAAAATCGTGTCTCTTTTTTACGACGTATCGTCCAGTACACCTAACCTAGCATTAACTGTTATCTCTAGAGATATTAATCATTGTTACCCACGTATACCGACTATCACGTATAACCATGGGGAACTTTTTTTTTGTACAATAAAGGAAACACAGGAACGACCATAAAAATCCACTTAGGAAATTCTCGTGTAATCTGCCACAGGGATAATTTAAATATCGGGATAAAATCTGTTTATCGATAATCGATAAATCATCGATTTTCAAATTCAAATATCACGCGCACTCCCGCCCAGCTGTGCGCATGCGCGAAATGCGTGATTTAACCGCCGAAGAATTTACCGTGCCGATCGCGCGCGCCTTCGTTTCCCCGGCAACGGGAAACTGTGAGCCAACGATTGGTCAATGGCAGACAATTTTTTTTTTATGGAAAAATGGTAATTTAGAAAGGTGGAGCATGCCCACGCGGCACAGAGTGCCGGTGCACGGTAGAGATCGTTTCTAGGTTATGTTTCGACCCACGTATAAAATACTTTCTTCGTCCACCGACGCGACTTTGCCGTGCAACTTGCTTTGAGTGAATAGTCGTCGCATTATTCGTATATATATATATACTTATGTACGTACGCACACTGTGTACTCAGCGTCCCGACGCTCTTTTTATGCGTTTTTATGCGTTCCCGTATACGCACCGAGTCATTACTTCGTATGCTCGTATATACGTGAATGCGACCTTCTACCGGTTTGGCGTTTCGCATTCCGGCCACCAGATGGCGCCACCTATTACCGAACGCGGATTCAGACTTTGCATTGAGAACTGATCTTTAATTATGCGACTATATCTTTTTTTTAAACACGACTGATCGAGTGTTCGTTTACTTTTTAAAATTATGTATGATTTTTTTTTATCTCATTTTATGCCACAGATCAATTTGATTGTAGGGGAATCGCGTCATTCGGAATTGCGGGCAATTAAGGGCAGTCCTCACGGATGACTTAATATATTTTCGGGTTTATTTTAAGCGCGACGCCATCGAGATACGTGGCCATTTGAAATGACGAAGAGCTTCGGGCGTTTACCGCTAAATAATTATTTCGTTGTAGTCCGTATGAATTACGGGCCGAAATGCAGTGACGTAACTGGCCGATGAATCGATAACGATTATTGATAAGTAAATTCGAGATTGAATTTTACAATCAATTTAATTGTACCGCGGCTGATTTAATTCCGTCTCTTACCATTGAGCCGAGATATTCGAACTGCTAAGAAAATCGATCGGACACCGAATCAGGCCACTGAGACGCATACAGGTAACAAACGTATGTTCCGGATTTGTCGTTTCGTGGAAACCGTGTCGCCCGGAGAGTCATTCATGCTTTATGCATACAAGGCACACGGAGCCTTTTCATTGTACCTATGAAAGGATCGAAACGGATTTAATCTCGAACTAAAAAAAAATCCATAAGCCACGATATTTAGGATGCGTCGAGTATTCGATTTTTGCATATTAAAAAACCGACCGTCGAAATTTTACCGATTTGAAGTAACTTTCGAATTTCCCGCCTTGCCTTGAAGCCAATGCCGTCAAGTGAATTTAGTCTCAGTAGTTAAGCAGAAAATTGGCAGTAGCCGATTAAATTCTCTCTGGAGGAAAATGACATTTCACTAACCCAACTATACAGAGTCAATGACCTGGTCCTCTCCTCCAGCCGGGAGACCTAACCTTACTTCAATTATCCCTGCTTAAATATACACCAGAAATAAAAGGTACGCTCCGGAGACTCGAGGTTAACCTTAAAGTCTGTTAAGAGTCGGGAAATAAATCCTGTTAACCTAAAAGTCAACAAATTAAAAAATTTATTTAAAAAAAAAACTGAAATTTTGTTCCCTTAAAATTGTCAAAAGGAAATTACCCAGACAAGACCTGTCAACTTGGGATTTTATACGACTTGGGTCATTATTGGTTCTGGAACGAAAAGGCTGATCTTAATGCTCGCCATTGTGTCATGTTGAATGCACCTACCTGTGCGTGTGATGGCGACGTGAATGGCAGGTAAGGTACTTTTATATATATATATATATATCCACGCGCGTAAATCCTGTACTTTATTCTTTGTGCTTCTTCAACAGGAACAAAGTTCAACACTGTTTTCTATATGTTTTTAATACGACTCAACATCGTCTTCAAGTCTGATCCGAAAACATTTTCTGCCTGACAATTTATTCGTTCACTTTACTTTTCACTTTCGAAATTTAATTTACCTTCCTCAACATTTATATCGACATCAGCTGTAAATGACAATCTGTTTTTATTACACAAAACGTATAAGAACTTTGCACGAAGCTCGTTCAAATTTTTCGTACACTTTTTGGAGTCGATGCTGATAGGACCGAGTGTGAATTAAAATTTGAAAATTTTCCTCAACTTGACTATCATCGAAAATTAATATTTTTTAATCAACACATTAAGATAGCACTATAGCAAAGCACTGTAATAACATCAAATTTGTTAAATCCCTGCGCGATCACAATGCCAAAAGAAATGATAATTCACTTCCTGTCACAATTTTTTAGTATTACCACCACACACCAAAAAAAAAATAACTAAATCCACACTCGGCCGAATTAGCTGTCTAAAAAAAATGCACTGCTCGTGTAAAGCCAAGGAGTGAAATCGAGCGTGAAAAGTGTTTCCGTATTAACGCGTGTGTACGTAGGGTGAGCGTCGGTAGGCGTCGGGACGCCCAAGCACGCGGTCGTCCCGTGCACACGTGAGTGCGTGGAGACCTGCACGCAACGTTCAAAAGATAAAAATAATTCGTAGTAAAAATGACACTTGAAAAAAAAAAAGAAAGAAAGAATGGCTAAAAGAAATCTCGTGGCAAGTATACGGAAGTGACTATAGCGCGTACTGTAGCGTGTATAAAGAAAACAGACAATAGATGGCAGTACTGTCAAAGGTTAAGAAGAAGGCTTCTAACGATATATTATACTATAGTAGACTATAGGCATAATACAGTATAGTACCTACAGTCTAGTATGCTATAGTGCACCGTAGCATACGCGATACCGTGTCTAACGTGAATACGCGAGTCGTTTACGGGCAAAGCGCGAGTTTAAAGGAGCTTTTTCGCAGCGTCTGAATGAAAAGCACGACGGAATCGTTAGGGGAGCACTGTGCGCCCGTAGCGTCGAGCAGCAGTGGTAAAAGGCGTCGGGACGCCTCCGCCACCCTCGGCGTCTGCGCCCTCGCGTCGCCGGCCACCCCCTTCGACCCCTCCCCCCGTCCCCCGATCCCTTTGCCCCGTATTACCAGGCGTCCCTATAGGCATCCAATGACTCGACTGCGAGCAAAGAAACCCTCGACTCGAGTTATGGCGAATTGACTCGAGTCAAGTCGAGAATCAAGTACGACTAAGGCAGACGCTTTTGGTTATTACTGTACCTTGGATCAGAAGATCTTCATACCTGAGCCATAGGATATTTGATTATCGATCGCGTAGGCATATTTGAGTGAAAATAAGAAAATTTTGAAAAAAAAATAATTTTATCCGACGACGTCATATGGTGATTTTTACGAAGAAGTTGAATTTTTGAGATTTTTAATTTATTCGAAAAATTTTTTTTTTATTCTTTGTCCCTTATTACAGGGTGATGATCATGCAGAGATAACCCTGAGTGATAGGACTAGGTGTAATATCGGGATAACGTTATCATGACGTAACGATAACGAGCCGATATAGCCCGTCTAATTTACGTCAGGGTGATCAGTTAAGTCATGTGTAGCCGTAGTCATGTGAACGCATAGACGTGTGTGCGATCCAACGCGATGACGTCAAAATTCAAAATTTCACGTCAAAAAATTTTCTTTTTAATTTGCAATATGGAGCGAAAGCAATTTTAGTGCAAAAAAAAATTTGTTGTTAAGCAGGCGAAATGAATTTTTTGTTTAATTGGCGCATCTAGTACAGACTCGAACCCTCGGGGCTCAACGACGGTGCAACCAACCTGAGCAAATATTTACATTGCTTCCGCGTACTCATCGACTTTAAACCCTTTTCAACAAAGTGCCTTCGTACCGAAGGGTTGACGGTGCAGGATGCAAGTGCATACGGGTTGATATATCTACTGCACCGTAGCAGCACTGCATTACGATGCATCCTGTACATAACAGAGGTTGTATATGTATATATATCTACCGTGTTGAATTGCATAATTTTTTTGTACCCAAAATGAAGATTACAAAAGTGCAAAACATAAGGTTGCAATTTCAACATTTTCTTACTTTGACGTAAAAATCTCTAGATTGAAAATTCGCCTTGACTTTTGTTTGCAAATTTTTTTTGTAAAAAAATTGCCTCAAAAAACTTTACCAGAGTTAAGTAAATTCTTTAAGAATTTTGAAGAACCCATCGATACCGCCTCCGCAGATTGACTCACCTGAAACAACAAAAGAAAACGAAAATTTTATAGAGAAGCGTTTAAACGATCCGGGAATAATATTGCAGTGTGAATCGAGCCTAAATCGACTCCAAGGATAAAAGCAGTGAATTACGTTAGAATAAATATGAAAAAAAAAGGAGGTCGTCACATGTATACTTATACACCGACAAAAGGAGGTCACGAAAGCGCCTTTACTTTGACATCATATTATGTGCCGTTGTAACTCGCACGAAATTAACTTCAAAGAATTCGCCCACATGTGCTTAGAAATATCGAGTGTCGCCAGCGTAAAACGAGAGAAAAGTGGCAGCGTGCGTGTGAGTGTAGTTGCGGAGGCACTTGGGTCTTATGGACCACGTGTTGACGTTGGGGTCCTTTCTTAAGCAGCTACTTACATTACTTTTGCATTAATCGTAACACCTTCTGGCAAATAAAAAGAGATAAGGATCATTTCAAAAACGCCAAATTTTTCAATAATTTCATTATCGTTACACCAAGAATTTTCAGCGCGCATACAAGAGCAAGTATGACAAAAAAGTCACGTGGACAAAAAAAAATTCTTATCATATAAAATAAAAAAAATTGCATCAACTCGTCAAAAAATCCAATAAATTTCGTACTGACGAAACAAAAACTCTGAGCGAACCATTGACTGAAATGAAGAAAAAAAAGTTCTGGAAGGGCCATACAAAAAATACAAAGGACCACTACCCAATCAGCATTTTGTCAGGCAGGAACTACCAAAAGTTCTCCGAGTCGTCGAAACAGTCGCAAAGACCATCAGCTCGCGTGTCTCCTTACGTACGCGATATACCGCAGGCATTAAAGAGCCCCTTTCCTATCTCTCGTATCTTTCTCTTTTTATATCGGTTCCCCGAAGCGATCTTCACCAGTAGTCAAGCACAGAGTGTCCTATTGCATGCTTCAAGAGCGTTTCGTGCCTTTGTAATTACGTTTGGCTGCACCCTCGAGGGAAGGGCCCATGGCCGCCACACCGCGTACAGTCGATATGCAAGAACCCTGAGCACTGCCAACAGTAATTCGGTTAACAAGGACAAGAGTTTTGTGCGCATGCGCTAACATTGCCGTCAAAACAATAATTTACCTGCAGCTGCGCCACACGTACAAAAACAATTCCAGCGGGTTCGACGTGCTGTTGGTTTACGTGACACAACACGTAGAAACATATCTGTGACTAGACACAACAATTGTATGCAATTCCGTACAACGTTGTATCGGTACAAAATTTTCCACCTACTAATTCCTCGTCGCATGTCAACATACTATACAGCGAGTACCGACCTTTCCTGGAATGAGTTTGCACAACGGACCGTGAACCTTACCGTAAACCGTGACGTCACGCGAACAGTCGTTTATCTGCGAAAGGTCAAAGGTCGAAAGGTACTCGAAAAAAAGTCAAAATTTGTTTTTTAAACGCAACTCAAAGGCTCGACGAATACTTTCTCTCGTTTAATATTGTTAAGTGACGTCATACCTGTTTGACCGTGACGTAATCAAGAGAAGTTATAAGTTCGCAATTGCGATTGAAGCTACAGCGCGTGCGAATATTTTTTTTTTGGACCAATTCGTCAGTTTTCGCACGGTTTCAACAATAGCGCGGAAGCGAAGCGGAGTCGCCGATTTACACGGGAATCCGCGTACGCGACTCGTAGGCGTCGCTTGTACGTTGAGTTCGCGTGCAACGATACCGCCTTAAACGTACTTGTTATACGGTTAGATTGACAATTAGCGGATAAGACGATCCCGAGAGGACTTGGTAGCGTAGAGCAAACAAAGGGGAAAGAGAAAAGAAAGGAAAAAAAAAGAAAAACGAGATATGAAAACAAGTGAAAAGGTCAGAAGTTCTCGTCGTCTAATGAGAGTGCGACTTAAAGGTTTGTAGACACGTTGTATCCTCATGTTGGTATATCTACAGCTTGAAATGCAAAACGTGTGTGCGTCATAAGCGAAATCGATGAGTCTTCGCAAAGTCACGAACGACGGACATCGGCGCCGCCTAAATGAAAACGCACCGTAAAAATGAAGTCAATGCCACCAATTTGGCGACCACGTTTATACTGCCAATTCTTTTTTTCGACTTCTTGCCAACTTCTTCGAATCTCCCGTTATGTCTCTCACATTTCTATTGCTGCCGTGTAGAGTCTGGTAAACGAATGTATTTTGTTGAAAAAAAAAATATAATGGCGAATTTCCAATTTTCAGGGAAAATATTTCTTGTGTTCCGAATAAGCTAAGATTTGTCTGACAACAACGAATATCGTATTGACATTTTATCGCAAGATCTTTACGCAACGTTTGTCCTAATTTTGACTGCTAAAAAGATACGATTGTGAATTCACCTTTATGTTGCGAAAATACTCGTATAGAGTGACATCGAATAAAGCCGTGAACGTTTATCGCGTGTATCTCAATCGAATGAATGAGAAGGATAAAAGAGAAGAAGAGGGAGTGAGTGGGAGAGAGACAGAGAGAGAGAAAGGGGGGAAAAAAATAAATAAAAAAGATAAAATGTACTGCAGGTTAGGGATCCTGCGAGGATGTTATTTGCTTCTCGAAAGATCAGCCATTTTGTTCCTCGTGACAATTCCAACCGTGAAACTTTGCGACTCCGAAGTTTCTGTTGTTGTTTTTGTTGTGCGCGATTTTTGACAATGTTCAAGTATCAATAAGTATCAATAAGTATATATGTATATATAAGTATCGATAAAAAAGAAGAAAAATAAAGAAATAATGCTAAAAAAATATGTCAAGTTTGTACGTTAATTTTTTTTTGCAATAACCAGGAAAGTCCATCGCTTCTACCGGATATGGAATTGACCTACGTTGTATTTCCGGTATTGACATACTTATTCGAAGCCCGTTGTATTCCACATGTTATATTCGTAAATCGCATTAAATTATTTGCAACGAGAGTACAAGCCGTCTGGAACACGGGTGCATTCAGGTATGAAAAGTAGGTCGGACCCAATGATAAAATAAAGATAAAAGCAAGTTCTCGGATTGCTTATTAAAATTTAATAAAATAATGGCTAACGGGGGGGCAGCGCTCGTACAGTCTTACGCGTATAAGCGAAAGAAGCGATTGGGCTACTAAAGTCAAAAAATTATTTATGAGTAAAAAAAGATTTTTAACTTCGCATTGACCTACGGAGAGAAAGTAAAAAGAATACTACCAAAAAGAGAAAGTCAACGAGAATAATGAGAGAATCGCGAAAGCCGTTTTTTTTTCAAGTCGTAGGAAAAGCCGAACGTCAAAGTCGAGTTGCGACTGTGCAATGATAACGATAATGGCCGATTGCTATTTCAGTTGTCAAATAAATATTCGAAACAACCAAGCGGAGAATAATTGTCTAAGGCGGTTGTTGCCCGTGCGGCAGTAAAGGTTCGAAATATATATTTAACGTTTAGCCTTCGAGCGTCCGTGGGGTCCTCCCTTGTCTAACTTTAGATCCAGCCGTCGCTTGAGCCTTCCAGATCCAGACTGGCCACGCGGGGAACCCAGCGGGAAGAAAACGAAGAAGACAGAAGAATGAGAAGAAAGTATAGGAGGCATTGCGTTATTATGGTCAACCGGAAAATATTAATACAAAAACAAAGGAAACTTTGTCAACCAAACTTGTTCTTGTATAGATAAGCTTGCCTGGATCGTCATAAGGAACTTGTACGAATTGCGCAAAACTTTATTGTCGACGTAAAATAATTTTGTACAACGATCAAAGCGGAGTGAATGAAAGGATGCTAAAAAAATTTTTGAAAAAAAAAATCGAACTTTTGAAATACAAACTGGCTCGCTATCGATTTCAATTGAGTTCCATTGTATTTCGCGAGACGAGGTTTTTTTTCGCGATTTCACCTTGAAAGGAGAAAAAGGTACGAGACCTTGGCAGCCTCTCGGGAGTTAAGTGCTGCAGTTTATAGTTCCAAGGCGCGAATCAATGTGAATCCATTTCTCGTGCAGTAGGTGTAATTTTATTTCTTCCTTTGTTCTCTCGTATCGCGAATATAAGACGATCCCGAGCCGTAGCTACTTTGCTACGGCTATACCGTCTGTCTGTCAGATATATAGGACATCGTTCGATACAGTAACTGCAAATGGCAAATGGCTTGGAATTGTTCAAAGAACCGGAAAGCCAAAGCCGAGGCTGACGTTATTCCCGCCCACGTGTAACGGCAGACGTCATTTTGACAATTCGTAAGTAGACCAAGTATCATTGACGTTATCAGATTCTCTCCTACGAGTTACTCGGATATCCTCGAGACCTCTTCGGCGATTACTTCGCGACGCGAATTCCCTCCCGTATGAATCCGAGAGTCTTGTTTCACGTCGAGAGGAACAACAATTCAAAAAAGCTCATGTGCGTTGATTCCGTACAAGCGAACAAGATGCAGTGATAAGAAGTAAGTTCAAAAAATTTTTCATTACTTCAGCGTGACTGATAATTTTAAAAATTACAATTACCCTCAAGAATTTTGAAAATCCAAAATTTTCAAGAGCCACCAATTTACATGAACACGACCAAAGAGCTTCTTCGCCAAAGAGGTTTTACTTTAGCGTTCTACTTCTATTCCTGCCGGTGAGTGAATCTACTTGAGAAAAAAAAAAATTAAACAAGCCAAGCACATAGTAGCGTTTCCTGGCAATGCCCCGAAAACGCCTTAAAAAAAATAAAGATCTCAAAAGCGTCAATTTCATTTTTTTTTGTCATTTTACATCCCTCAAAAAAAAAGAAGTAACTATCGGAAATCATATTTATCCCTAGAAAAAGCAGCTTGTCACGCACTCGATGACAGTCAATACGAAAGCTCATTGGCCACCAGCGATAACGAACAAATTGGAGTCCCGCTCAAGAAAGAGTCTCGGTAAAACTAGACTACCAGCATAACGCATATGCTACGATTGTCACATACGTCCCTCTTCTCTGCATACGAACTCCGAATTTATCGAGCGGAATTCGATTGGTCGACTGACGTGAAAGAAAAAGACACACGCGGTATATACAAAGTGCGTGGGAGAGTAGCTCGACGCATCCAAGTGCAATGAACTCCCGAAGTCGTTCGTTCCCTCTTTGGAACCACGAAGATCAAAAAAAAAAACACATACCAGACTTAGGGTGAAAATGGAGGAAGTATCGAAAATTGTGTAAAAAAGAAAAAGATACCAGTGACGAAAAAAAAATTCAAAAACAAACGTCGAAAAAAATATTTTTCAAAATACAACAAAAACAAGCAAATTTTTTTTCTCGAAACGATACTCGGACAAAGAATTTTTTGAGTAAAATTTTTTTTTTCATTAAACATCGACTACGAATCACACGATTCGAAAATTCAACCCTGTCCCGGTCCCGTGTCCGTATCTTACGCTCGGACGCTTTACTCAGGCGTCCCGACGCCCTACGCCGCTGAGCCTCCAAGTGAGACGCTCTCGTAAACGCGAGAGTTCATTACGCAGGATCCACTCGTAAGATCATAAACAAATACAACAGCAATGAAGCGCTGCTCCCACAGACTCTCCCTAAAGGAAACACATACCCGCTATCCAAACAGCTGTAAGCGACAGTCTCCGGTGACTGGTGGGTCTGTGCTACGAAGACAGTGAGTGGGGGTAATGAAGATTTTCAAATTTCTTAAAAAAGTAACGTCATCGAAGTGAAAAGATTTTCTGAAAATTTAATTAATTAAATTTTCAACCATCAAAAATTTTATCGACGCTAATGAAACTTCTTTATATATAAAAAAAAAAAACTAAAAATAAATCACCCCTACAATTAGTCAGGGACCTTTGAACCTTCGACTCCTTTCCTACGTACCCGTTTATCCTCTTACTTCCAACCCTTTGGCCTTCGTTTATCTTTCGCTTCTTCTTATCGCACGGGACACCAAATTTACTTTGACATCGAGCAACACGGAATTCGCGTCCGGGAGCAAAGTGACTCGTTAAATCACAAAGTCCTGGGAAAAACGAAATTTGTCAGGAAAAATTAAAATCGGCCAACTTCGAATTGGAAGGTCATTTGGATTTTCGGTAGCTTTAAGCGGGAAATTCAAACGAATCGATTTCGGATTCCACTGTACGCGTAAGTGGATACGTATCGGTTATCAATCGAATAGTGTGTAAGAGGCGTCACGAGTAATCAATTTGACGTCGTAATGGGTGCTTATGGCGTCGGGACGCCAGGCGACCACACATTCAAATTTAATGGTACAGCGTATATGCGTTCTATGTCGAACACGCGATATTAAGATAAAATTGACTGGCAGAGTGAAAAAAAAAATTAACGAGGCTCTCGTGAAATTCATTTATGGATACCGTATCGATAACTATAATCGATTCAGATCGATATAAATATATACGAATCAGAATAAATAAATACGATTCAGAATATATAAACCTTAGCCATTAATGTTTATCGTTCGCGCAATTTAATATGCTCACACGAATTTAATGCACTGTTATAATTTTATGTCTAGCGCCGAAATAATACCGAACGACTCCACGTGTTGTAACAGCCTCTTGGCTGATGGCGAACAAAATGCAAAGCGCCCATGATAATTCGGCAAAATCCATTTTCCTCGGGAATTATTGCGAAGGGATATTATAAATCTGTATTAACGTTAGCTGAAAGCAATGAAATCGGCTACGGCAGGTCGGACGGTTAATTAATTAATAATCTGGCCATTAGCGATCGACCAAAATGACGAATATCCGAACGGGCAGGGAATTTTGAATGGAGTCCAATGTATGTTATATTCCCTTACGGGGAATGAGGATTGCGCAAATTTTTGTGGCCTCGTTAATCCAATAGCCAAATTTCGCGAATTTCGATATACGGGAACGTGTTGCAGTTATGTTACGTTGGCAGCCCTGCCATCCCTGGCACGCTCCCCTCTTTCGCCGGGCCACGTGCCAATATCTGACAGATATCCAGTGGCTGATTTCAAATTCGAAAAACTCGATTAAAAAGTGCACTCGGTAGATCGTCGCTGACGATGACCAAGATTTTATATGCATAACTTGTTATGCAGTTATATAGTGAAATTCAGATACGAGCGACAACGAAGTCATAAGTGCAGCTAGCTTTGATGGAATAAAAGCTGAATTAAAGGCATATATATTAATTGAGGGGATAATCAAAATTTTATTTTTTTATTTTTTTGCTTCGCCTTGAAATAAAGTGCACGTAGGTATAGACGCCGCAGGTAAAAGGGGATTAGAAGCTGAGAGTGAGTATGGAAAAGAGAATGCACGCTACCAGCTATAACACAATGATCGATAACGTGAATGGCGTCGCGACGTTCGACGTCATTTAAATTCAATAGTCCTTCGTCGGAAACCTCTCGTATACGTATGACTAATTTTCAAGGCCACGGTCGGGCACGACCTTGACACTCAAGATTCCCACAGAACACATGTGGCTTATGCAATTAATCTTGTGCGTCAGAGATAACGCACGGAAAAAAAAAAGAAAAAAGAAAAAAAAGTGCGAAAAAAAAATACGAAGTTAAGAATTTCCGAGGATGACGGTCACAAAAAAAAAATAAAGAATGCAGAAAGGCGTAAAAGTCCCGTTTGGGTTTGCCCGGGTAGCCTCGTCTGCTGTGCATTTTCTCCGGCGTCGCTGACACCTTAACGCCAGATGCATGTGCAGCTACGCGCATGCAGTTGGTATACAGCTGCGAAATGCATCCTTGAACAATGAATCTAAAAGTTCTAAGAAAAGCCACCGCCAGACACGGCCCTTGCTGCGTTCCTCATTGTTGACGCGAGCGCCGATCTGGCGCGTTTCGAGTGAAGCTACGTGGAATTTCGCAAAGTAAAAAAAAATTGTAGCAAATAAACAAAAAAAAATATGACATCAAAAGCACCAAAGTTTCTCGACTACGGATCATTTGCAATGTTGCCAACACCGCGCGAAACACCCATACGAAAATTCCATTCACTGGCAATTAGGAAAATCGCGAAGGCAAAATTGCAATAGTAAAGAAAGTCAAAATTTTGAGAAAAAAAAAAATTCTTCGAATTCTCTGAAAAATTTGTTTTTCTTTTTTCATAACAGACCTTAAATTCCTGGATCATTGTTAACCGAGAGAACAGCCCGGTCGGCAGAACCAACAGGCCAGTCCGACCAGTGGTGTATCGGAGCCTGGATATAGCTGACTTGCTGGAGGGTCTGACCTGACCAGGGTCGGGTTCGAGTTTACGACTTCCCATTCAAGAACACTTTGCGAAACATCTATACGTGGAAATGGGCAGAAATACCAGTCGTTTTTGCTACTCGTGAATAATTCGAAAATGAGGGCGACCCGGAGTTAATCCATGCCGAGTATATGCGCATGCGCAGTCGTTATATACCCTTGACGCATGTACTACATGAGAATACTTGTTCCACGTGGCCGCTAGACTAGGGAAAAAAAAAATTACGACACAGGTACGACTATTTGCATTCGTACGAAAACCATTGTCATTATCATTATTCCCACGAACCTCCAACGGCACATACTTGATATTCAAGAGTGTCAAAAACATATGCGAAATTACGACATACGTGACAACGCGCGAGGGACAATCTGCATTTTAATTACATTTTCAAAATGGCCGACAACCTACAATTTACTACGTCACAGCTCCACGCGTTCACTCATTGATTTTCATTCATTCAGAAGCTACGCTTGCGTAAATTGACGTCTGTTACCTTACTTCGGGATCTATCGGGATGATCTAACCGGAAGTCGGGCAGGGAGCCCACACTTTCTTGTTGCGTGCGTTGTCTCGTGACTGAAAACGAAATAAAAAAAAAACCCACGTTCTGCCGGTTCGGAGCAGACTGGGCAATCTTCCGAGCAATTTCCGGTCCTTGCTTCGGCAAACGAACGTCGTTACGTAAGAGCGCGAAGATTCGCCATTTCGTAAAAGAGTGGAAGTGACAAGGGGGGGAGATAGGAGAGGGGGGGAGGCAATTAAAAATTCATCCTCTCACATTTTCATTAATCATCTCCCATCACCCCCCCGAGACCCCCAGCAACTTGTTACGCTCCTGGAATTCGAAATTACATAGGCAAAACGTGTTAGCACGAACAAAAAACAATTTAAAAAAAAGGTGAACGGACCGTGTACAATCACGAATTGCAAAAATTCTTTGATTCGTCAAATAATTTTTTTTAATCACCCAACGAATAAGGGGGAAATACTTGTCCCAGTACACTCCCAGCCGAAATGCTTATAAGGTCCGCCGGATGAGGTTTTGGGGTGACAGGGAGGGGAGGGCAGGGTCTGCCAATCCTAGTCTGTCCGTAAAAATATTTACCGAGATGGAAATTGAATTATGGTGAAAAACATCGATCGGGCAATTAGGGGAGACGCGCTGATCTAAAACGGGAGCGTGAATATTAGCCAAACGCGTAACGCGTATACAAGGGTGACGTGATCAAAGAGTAGATGCGTACCAACCCCTTAGCATAGTTTGAGTAGGCCGAACAATGACGAGGCGCTAGGGGAGAATTTCAGAGTATCCAAATAACCACGTTACACAAATAACCACCAATTACGTGTAAGTTGTAAGTGCAAAAAAAAATGTTGAACATCAAAGTCGATTGTCAGGTCAAAAATAACGTCAGACATGAACCAACCGTGTCTCGTATAAGAAAAACCCGTGAAGTATCGACAAATAACAGATAAATCCTACGTATCAAGATAAACAGGTATATTTCCGTTTGGATTGATAAAACAAGCTATCTTTCTCTTTCGGGCTTATCTAATTTCTATTTTGTACAGTATATCAGGTTCTGGTCCGCTATCGCGTTTTACGCGACGCTATACAAGCTGTAGTCCGTCTAGGACTTGGATATATTTTTTTACACAGGTGAAAAACAATAGTCCCCAGTGTGGCCACACGTGGCTCTGCATACAATTTTCCCTACAAAGGATGCATATGCATAATTTTGAACTGGATTGCATTTAATAATTTTCACCTTAAAACATATTTCCCTAATTTCGCGTAATTACGTAGCTCGTTGAGGATTCTGTCTGGGATCTGTCAAAAAAAAAAAACATACCGAACACGTGGTCCGAGCGCGCGTTACGTGGGTATAAAAACGAAGCTTGAAAGCGACAAGGGCGCCACTGGCGGAGAGAAAGCGAAGCTTAAGGTAAAATGTGACAGCTCAAATTGAATTAAAGCTACGGTGACGTCACGGGGCTATGTTTATTAATAAACTATTGATAGAGGGACGACCGTCAAAGGATGGTTGTAATTAAATTCAGTCGTTGAAGTCGAGATAAAACGAGGTTATGATTAACGCGACTACGTAAGTTGTCACTGGTTTAGCTGCTATAGTCGGTTCGGTTAATTAGTCAGCGGTACATCGAGTTAGTGCTTTCCTTTCGATTTCACTGTCCATAATTGGTCAGACGGAAAAGGCTATCTGTGGTATGGAGATACTTCGGACAGTGACTGTACTACGGCAATAATGATAGTATGGGAAACTAGTATGCGATAGGAGTTATACAGCATAGGGCATAGCTGGAGAATAGTAGGACTGCAGTAACATACTGTATACAAAGTAATACAGAAGTGGCCGCTGGCTTCCATGAAGGCCGGTAGGCTGATCCAATTGGATCTTTGCCGAAGCGTCGTGAAAGAAGTAAGAGAGAGAGAGAGAGAGAGACGGAAGAAAATTAAAGAATATTAGAGATAGTGAGAAAGAGTGAGAGGGAGAGAGAGAGGGTAGAAGACGAGCGCGCGTGCGCAACAGGAGACCGCCTCGCTTCACTCAATTAAGATCAATTAAACTAAGTTAATTAGTTTGGATTCGCGATTAAACTGGCCCCTGCAGTTGATCCGACGATTAGTAAATGTGCGTTAGACGGGCAGAGATTCATGGGCACGAAGATATGATATACGTGTACGCGTAAAAAATGTCGCCGCGGGTACAGGTGTAATATATTTTGTAAAAATATTTTTGTTCGAACAAAATTGTTGTCTTTCCATGAACTTTGTGATTGTACTGGATATATAAGCTGCGATGGTAATTAATTTTTTGTTTTCGATCGCGTGACAAATTTCGCGTCAATAATCGGCCGTCGGACGTCATTATTGTTTAATCAGCTGTCAGAGGATCTATGAGAAAAATACGTGAATCATTCATAAGACGCCGTAACGCGAATTATTGCTTTCGGGCCTTAAGAATTTTTTTTTTTGCTTTCCGTCGTCAGGATCACCGTGGAAATTTAGTTAACGAATAATATATTTAATATTTCGTTAACTCGAGCCTCTAGCTACACGTCGAGACGCAGCGCGCAATCTGCATTCCGATCAATTTTCAGACCGGCGGCTTGTTTACGTCTACCTCAGTGGGCTCAGTGGCAAGCACGCACGTGCAGTCGGACCGTGCAAAGGAGATTAAGCGCGCAGGGACAAAAGTACAAAAATAAGGTCGGTGGCTGACGATTTAGTTTCGGCCGCGCACAGTTCAGCCGGATTTTCATTTTGTAACGGACAAAAATATCATTGCGCGAAATAACTCATTACCGACGTCCCGTTTGGTTGAACGAAGTTCAAGGAGATGGCAGCAGCAGCAGCAAAAAAAGAAGACAGCTCCTGAGTGTAGTTGGCAATTGTGTTTACATCGGCAGTGACGTACAGAGCAAACGGATTAAAGAGACATTGGACAGGATCGTCGCTTCAAACGAAATGGTACCGGTGGAAGCAACATGGAAGCGAGAGAGAGAGAGCCGACAGTGTAACAATAAAGGATGCGAATACCGAGAACTGTTTATTTAACGTTCTCAGGGCACTTTTACGTTTCTCGCGATTCCACGACGGTTCGCACCGTGAATTTCATGGAAATAATCATAACTTCTCTTTTTTCTGACAGTTTTCTCAGGCGCGCCGCCAGATGGCCAAAAGCATCGCGAGAACGTCTTACCGCTGGTTTTCAATACACGTTTTACCTTGACTGGCAGCAGCTTCTCTGCTTCCGCTTATTAAACTTTCCCATCTGACGTAATAATAACGAGAACAAACGAGCGAGGTCCAAGACGATATATGACGACGGAACGATGACGATCGATGGTACTTTTTTCCTAGTACAAAATTATTGTAGTAATAAGTGTATTGATATTGTAGTAATAAGTGACAACGACAATGACGCGACAATTGTTCCAGGTACAAAGTCAATAGTTACGACAGCTTCGATGCGAGTACAACAGGACATACAGTGCTACCAATTCAATCCGTAATGGAGACTGAAAGAAAAGTCTGCGACTGAAGTTTCCGTCGTGTTAGTACGTTCGGAGCCGCCGCGTGGCGCTGGTGTCGCTCGATATCGAACCTACGTAAACGGGCGGGCAAGTTTAATTGCCGGTAACGTTTGCTCGGCTGTTTACGTGGCGTGGCTAACAAGAAACGTCCGACGGCGAATCTCAACGCGATCTACGTCGGGTCTGCGAGTGCCATTGAAAAAGCATAAATCTCATTAACGGCTACGAGTTAAAGGGTAAGTAAGATTCAAGCGATGCGGCTACGTTCAAGCGCATCGGTCGACCGGGGACGTCTTGAAGATTCACTGCAGTCGCACCAGCAGGCAGCATCCCTGAGGCGCAAATGGACCGAATTACCGACACTCTAACTAACGTAGCCTTGAGTGTCGCGTGCGCTTGTTAAAGAATCTTTATTGAATCTGATACTACACGAGACCCGTATTGACCGACGGAGTCAATACAAAACTTGCACAAAGAGATACAACACGTTTCGACACTTATTGTCAGTCCCCATGATACAATTCAAGCTTGGGGTACTTGGATAATACAATTGTATGCAACAGCAACAAAAAGTTCACTACAAAAAAAGAAGTTCTAAACTTTCCCCGCTTGTTCAAATATCTTGCACGGATCCTCGATACAACAACAAAGTATCCCAATGGCCAGACGGGGAGTTTCGTTAACGAATAAAGCTATAGTTCGTTCGTCGTAAATAACGCCGTGAGACTGGACTGCCGCGACGTAGACGTAATTATCGCAGCTCGAAGCAAGAGAGCCGAAACGGAACAAGTACGAAATCCGGAGCGACTCCTTAATTATGCAGCACTCGCAACCGTAATGTCGGCAACCGCTTACGTTTACGCTTCGCCTCCGCTCCCTCTCCCCAAACGCCTCTGCCCATATACGGTTTTTTTCTTAATTTTTTACCCTCTTCCCTCCTGAAGTTGCTCACATAAGCCAGAATCGCCCAGCAAAACTTTCTGTACGTCAATACCAAAAGTTGAAATCAAAAATCTGTTTTTTTTTTTTATGAAAATACGCCTACCACCAAAAAGAAAAAAAAATTATCCAAAAAAAACGTCAAGTCCATGGAAAAGCACCGTAGAGGCTTGCTGTCTGTGAAAACGAGTATAGTAAACACGCATGGTAAGCGTGTGCTACATATTGAGTTCCGAGAACGCGTATTGTATACACAAGTCCAAAAGTACGTGTACGGCGACATAGCGGCATAGGGGGGAGAGAGAGAGAAGGGGGGGAGGGGATTCAGACTGGCGATTTCACAGAACACGAGAAAACGTTTCTCAGGCGAAGCGTCGCGACGCCAATTGTACAAACGTCCATTGCCTGAATTCCATGATTTTGTTTATTGGTACCACTGCGCGGGTCTTTGGACAAAATTAGGGTTCTGAGTAAAAAAATTTTTTTTAAAAATTCAATATCGAAATAAAAAAAATCAAATAAATAAATGCAAGAAAAATAATAAAACAGAAAGTTCACAGTAAAAACCGTTCTGTAAATCCCGACTCTTGCGTGGCCAATCCGGAGGCTGATTATAACCAACCGGTCTGGACCACGATCTCCATATCCCGTACTTATTATCCCATAGAAAAATACGATAAAATTACCTGATATTCGACGGAAATCATAGGTTACGATAAATAAATAAAAAGTTATTTATACTTTTATTTACAAGCTCGATCGCGTAATAATGATAATTAAATCGATAAAGATCAATCGATATCGATTAAAAATATTGCCCGTACACAATAACCAATACCAGTACCAAACTGCAAAAAAGTATACGTAATTAAAAAATATTTTACTTTAATAATTATTACATATAAGTACAAACCCCATAGATATTATGATACCAAGTAGCTATCAAGGTCAATCTCTCGTTACTTTCACATGGGACTAATAAGTGATATGATACAACATATGTATAATTCAAAACATATATACATATACATACAGTTCAGGATGCGTAAAAGTATCTCGACTACAGGTGGATTCATATGCGATTCAATCTGTGGGAACGGAGTGCTAGATTTTTTTTCAAGATACACGACGCGCTGTTCAAAAGGTGTTCACATGTGCTCATATGCTCGTGAGTGACCCATACGTGGACGAATGTATGCGCGCGATGCGTATAGCGAAGCATCGTCTCACGTTACGGCTAGACGCACCAGGAATCGTATACGATTATAGTACTGTTTGTTTCATACGTGTTTACCTAAACAAGGCATTTTTCTGCTTTGCGATTTCTACCGGGGAGGGAAAAAAAATTCCTCCTGTTTTTTTTTTTTTATATACTTCATCCCCCAAGCTTGCTCATCGCTACGCACTTTAACTCGCACGTACGATTACGTGGATCCCTCAGATTTCTACACGCTCGCTGGGTTATCCCTATACAGGCAATCCGTGCACGCGACACTGGTCATGCAATGTAATCCGTGGATGAGTTAGGATCGATAATTTATTATTTTCAACCTGAAGCAGAACAACATGACAAAGTGACGTAGGTTCACAAAACAATAGTTTCTTGTTTTTTGTTCTTGTGCAACAAAAACTTTGTGCTTAAATTTGCTTGTACAATGTTCGTCTTGACAAACAATGCTCCGACGCAAACACGTTTATCAGTAAGATTTTCGAGTCACGTTCAAGGCCAGTTCCCTGTATGAGGATGAACCTTAATGAAGCAACAAAAAAAGGCGAATGCACAAACGCCACGACTGTACAAAGCACAGCATACGCGATCCCAAAAGCCGGTAGCTGTCGAGTGTCAGTTGGATAAGAAATTTTGCTTACACGTATTCTCTAGTCAATGAAATCGTCTGACTGTACGTCGTTCGGATTTCTTACCGAGTTTCACGAGACTCAAGATCGATTGGTCCATCGGCAATTCTGTCCTACCAAAGAAAATATCATTGCGCACAGATTCTTTGGACTCTTCGACAGCTGCTACGCGTGTTTTCATAAGGCAGACGTCATGCGTCCGGATTTAAATTAGCCGTCTGACGGGTCTGTCTTGCAGTAACGTCAGGTTGGTATTACCGTGTACGTTACCAACAAAAAAGTTTCAGGCTGCAGATCGAAGAAGCCCTTGGTCCAGCCAGGTGGTTCGTACAGACGAATAATCGCGACAGGAATTCGAAGGCTCGTGTGCAGATTCAAAAAAAAAAAAAAATTTTCGAACCTTCGCTTCAATGAAAAATTCTACCGGAAGTAGCCGCCACGCAAATCGAAAATTTATTTTAATTAAAATCTATTAACGTTGCAGCACTGTCGTGCGATATCGAGCCAGTGAATATTTTTTTTTAAATTGCAAAAAAGTCATTACCCAAGAGCTCCGTCGAGAGAACCACTGCTCCGTCGAACAACCGCTCGATGGCATTCGATGTCAAGGCCATTAGACTGTTTGAACGACGACAAGAGCGACGCCTACGTACATGCAAATCAGTCGTAAAAATCGCAAATCAAAAATCCCTTTCTGACAGTCCTCTGTTTTCAAGCGTGCCCAGTGAATCAAACGCCGTAACACGTGCAGATACAATTTTTAACAGCCCCCGTAAAATTCACCCTCCTGCGTATCGACAGACGTGCAAAATTCGCAGAGTCACCGAAGATAAATATAGCGCAACGCGTCCAATTTCACCTACGCGGAACGAGGAACGTCCGGATAATTCGTATTTTCAAAAAAGTGAACCAGTCCTTTGTTTTTACCTCCTACGAGTGTACGTCTACGAAGTCTATAAATATATTTTTTAATTTACGTCATCTCCAAAGCGATTAGCCGTGCCGAAAGGAAATTTTTAAAATAATAAACTACGACAGGATGATTGAAAGTGGAATAAGGCAGAAGCAAACAAAGAATAAAATTCGTCTCGGATTGAAATTCTACAGCAACAAATCAGACACGAGGAAAATCCTTAGGATATATCCGCTTCCCCCTTAAAATCCCAAAGGACTTTTATACCTTTCGCGCGCCACGTTGTATACCTATGTACAGCATATATGAATTTATAGATATATATATACGAATCAACACTCTCGGCATCTATCCCAGGGATGACGTCATCGCGAGTTCCGCTTTGACGCTTCTTCAATTAAAAAAAAAAATCCAGACCCAAACTTCATTTCACAAATGACCAGTCCATGAATCACGTTGCGAAGGCTGCGCCAAAAAATGGATTTACCGGATATGCACAATTTTGTTGTTGTTGTTGTTCTATCCTTGCCCATTGAATATAAATTGGGTCTGCATTAAACATCTGCCGTATTGAATTACCGTGTCGGCGGACGTCGAATCCAACTTTTCCGCGAATTTAATCTTATCGGAACCGACACAGCCCTATACAGCTGATACTATCGATAAGGATTTAGCAAATGGCCGATTTGAAATTCGCGAACGATTCCCCGAACTGGATATTTTATACGTGCGAATACAGGGAAGACACTCGAGGATATTTTTACAGCGATTCGCGCGCGTTACGTCACTGCTCGAGCAGTAAGAATGCAAAATGGCGGCGCAAGAATTTTCCGTTTTATTTTCAAATTTCAATTGACACGTAATCTGATGGGTATGGGTATATGAAAAAAAAAAAATTTTTAACGCAGACTGTACTCAACCCTCCTACTTCATTTCGCCCGGTACACTCCAATTACAATATTGATGGATATTGCTGCTTGAGGTGGTGGCCGACGAATTAAACCCTCTGTAATTACATGCGGTGGTAATTAGCAGTATGGCTACCCTACTACTTTTAAACGTCCATATGGCATTTCTAACGACACGCGTGGCTTGCGTTGTAAACCGGCATGCGTCATTGTGGAAAAAAATTTTTGTTATTGATATAAATTATTATTAAAAAAATATAGAGAGTAGAGACATTTTGTACTATGTAAAAAATTATATATATATAAAATACTACGGTAGCATGAAAACGTACATGCATGCTATTTGACACTGAACCGTGACATCAGACAGAAAAAGTCAATATATATCAGATTAGACCACGGTAAACAGATAAGACTGGTGTAATCATGCTGTAGGCATAAAATCGTTATCGGTTTCACCGGCTGATTAGGTTTCGAGTTTCTTCTCTCGAATAAGGTAAATCCAACGTTTCCAATACCCAGACATCACAGTAATATTAATTGTGGAGATTTACGTTGGATTGATGGAAAAAAAAAAATATTAATTATGTACAGAAGCATTATTTTATTGTTATCGATTGCGCACGAGATGCTGAGTGATGCATAAATAGAAAAAAAAAGCATCACTTTCCTTTGTCCAATTACGCGACACGCATGATTCAACGTCGCGACGGCTGTTCACGTGTGAACGTACCACGTGACTGATGAAGTTGACGTCGAACGTTTGATCCCTCATTCGAATTCCATTGTGGCTTATATAATTATAGCTCTTTGAAAATGACGTAATTGGATAATTGTTTTTTGTAAGGAAAAAATTAATTTTTGTTAAAAATAATTGCATGGTGAAATATATGATACAGGGTGGAAGGGATGCCAGAAATCGAGGTGACAGTGGCTTTTTTGAAAATTAGGTAAAAACGGAATTTAAAAAATTATTATAAAAGTCAAGGCGATCTTTGACCGTGCTTTTTTCTTGACGTTAATATTAAATACTGTTAATATATATGGACTCTGACTGAATGCAATAGAGGCAGCTCAAGTGCATCGCGGTAAATATGCAGTTTCCATGTTAAAAAAGGCCAATTCGAACGCCTAACGAAATATGCATTATTCAAGAAGACATTATACGCGCGTCTACATGCATCTTCATCCGACCAATCGCGAACTTACGTGTAACGCGCGACGTTAAAAAAAACTGTGATCGCGTCAATGGAAAAATAGCGGGTGTCAACAAAAAAAATATCAACGTAATAGCTAGTATTCAATTTCAAAAGTGGCCAAAATCAGTGTAGAATAAAATTACGAAAATCCTCGTTTCTTATATGATGCGTGTATTTTCAAGTATAAAAAAAAAATTTTGAATTTTTTTTTTTTCTAGTCACTGACGAACCGCCACTACGATGCTCTTGGTCTTATCCAACGGACGAATGGACCGCACCGGTCGTATTCGTTCTGCCGTGAAAAGGAGCCGAAACGGTGCGAGGCAAGGAGGAGAAGAAAAAAAAGTAGAAAATAAAATAACTACGGGGGCACGCGTCTGCTTTCTATCTCTTGTGAACTCGCCCGTGCAAGGAATCCCACGACAATGCTTGTATACTTATATACAGGACTGTACCTATATAGTTAGGTATATATACCAACAGACAATAACGTCAATCATGATTAATCAATCATTAAAAAAAAAAAGTGAAGTCATTCAAAAAAAAATTGATCATCTAATTCGTGTGCCAATCCGTTGATTTTTTTAATAAATATTAAAAATATCCATTTTTCATACATTTTTTTATCCACCATATGAACTTTTTTTATATGCACCTGCATACAGACAGGTGACGGGTGATGCATCCGATCAAATGCATATGTGCCTTTTTGACTGCACACAGGTTATTACGAAAGTGTCTTTCTTTTTTTTTATCCACGTCACGTCTGCCCCGTGTGTAAGCATTCGCCTTGGAATTAATCCATGACAGAGAAGAGTGTTGCGTAACACGAAAGAAAGTACGTCTCGAGTGATCGATATGGACCCTATACTATTTATTTGGGACCCATTAATTTTATTGAAAAAAGAAGCAGATGGGTTGCGGAGTGTAAAAGAAAAAAATTTTTGTCTTGATTTTTTTCAAAATTTTTCATCCCGTATATAAGATCCAAACATATTCATGATTTCGGATGCGAAAATATATTCGTAACGCAAGAGAGAAATGAACAAGAGAAAAAAAATACTCGACTAGTTTTTCATAGATGACACGAAAATCCGTTGGAACGACTCCAAGTCGTACTTCGGGATCACCCTGTATGCACGCATGAGAGTACGTATACATATACGTATACGTATGATTCGAGTTCTTTCGATTTTCCCTATAGCAGAGCCGAGAGAGCCTACTGGTCCATGTGCAACGTCACGCAAGAGGAGAATGAATGACTATGAGTACATATGTGAGTTTATGTATGTTTAGTCACATTCCAATTGGAGATGGTATGTGTCAAAAAAGAGAGACAGAGGATTAAAAAAAAGGGAAAATGTAAAACAGTTTTTGTTACAGCAGCAGATATGAAAAAAAATTGTTTGGAGCATGAACAAATTTTTTAAATTTTATTATATAGGAAAGTTAACATAGTGTTTCTATAGTTTAAGGGCGGAGTTGGTAATTACGCAATAAAGTAGGAGAACCTTGGTATTCTGAAGTTTATGACTTTTCCATGTGACAGATGTGAGATTTGGCAACTGACTGACATAAATACATTGTCGTCTGGGATTTTTGTTTTTTTTCTTTATTTACGAGTACGAATGGCTGCCAACTGCGCGACGTGAATCGGAAAGCAGTGTCGTTTGTTTTGGAATTTTTGTTGGGTAGTCAAAGTACAAAAAGTTGAACTGATAGCTGAGTGTTGAAAAGAGAATTTGAAACAATGTGTAATAACGAAGGGTGAATTAACGAGCGGAATAGCATTGCATTTAGAATACTTTGTGCATATATAATTAATATGACACATAAGATACGTCTCGAACGTGTATAAGAATTCGGTAGATATTTATGTACAAAGTATTTTGACGTCAATTACTTATTTTCCGTAAACGTTTATCATCGAAATTGTCGTTTACTAAATTCTAAGCATCGTCGTACAAAAATTACATGGCGGCCATTCGCCATAGAAAAATACACAGTCGAGCGCGGATGTTGACCCGCCGACAGAGTCAAAACATTAATAAAAAACAAACCCCCCAGAGCGCGAGTAACGTCGAGTAAGGCGGAATCAAGAATTTCGCGCCATCACAATTATCCGATTGACATCTGCATTAGAGAAGCGGGCGATTCGCAAAGAGAGAAAAAAATAAAAGAACCGCAATCCATACCAATTCTAACAAGATCCAAAAGAAAGTCCCAGGAAAAAGGCCAAGGAAAACATCTGCCGAATCGATTGAAAGAGTAAGCCAGCAAATGTATCCCGACACGCCGCGTTCATTGTTCCACGAATGATTACATCAGTATTTCAAAATGCCAAATAGTCTCCCTCCTCACAGACAAATCAATAAAAAGAAAAAAAAGAAGCCTCACATACCTGTCATCATGAAGTCTCTTGAGATCAGCCATCTCGAGTTCAAATTTGAGTTTTGACACCTCGCAAAGAAGGGCGTCACGTTCCCCGATGACCTCTGACAGTTCCCGCTGGAGCCTCTCGATCTCGGCATACTGTCTGCTGATAAGTTGATTCTTTTCTTCAATAATGACCTCGAGGTCAGCCTCCTGGATGACTCCGGTCTCGTTGACACCACTCATCACAGTGCTCATCGTTTGTTTACAAACCGTGCCGTAAAGCGCGCGGTTTTTCTCAATGATTATTACGGTTTTATTCTTTCACACGAGGCGTCGCGACGACGCGCTTTCCGAACACTTTATTAATGCACTAAACACGATCGGGCACACAACGCCGCACATAATAACTACGATATCACACAGAACGACCGTGCTTTTTCACGTTAAACTACACGAACTCTCCGTCGCGACGCGCACCGTCCTCACGACACGCTCGCCATCTTGAGCCTTGCCGATACGCTCCTGCTGTAATAACCAGTTTCAGCCTCTATTCTCATCCTTCTGACTAAGGACCATCCGGCACAACGCACGCCGCACGCTCTACGCTTCTCTATTCATTTCTTTACGGATGCGCGTTACAGTCTCGCGCATGCGCAGTGGGCACTACCCCCACCACTGGCCGGCAGTAACTAGTGAGCGGCAGATACCTGCACTCTACAAAGTTGTGAACGACCATCAGCTGATAATTCTTCTCAAAAATTATTTTTTCAAAATCACCAATTTTACTACGTTACAGATAAATTATATTTCATCCAAACCAAACTATTTCGTACTTTGATATTGAGTTCTTAACAGCTGTCGGTAACGTAGGAATCCTTTCACACGATTTTCAACCGTGCAGAACCACTGTGCTCCTTCTTTCGTCCATTTAAATTCTGTCAACGATAACAGATCGTCTGGCGGTAAGTAATTCCTCATGAATTCTACTTTACGGTCTATTGATAGTAAACGAATCTTCCTGATACTTAATCATTCGCATAATCGAATGGGGACATGAATTTCGAGAATAAAGGTAAACTTGGATATTATGTTTCGATGAACGATGATACCTGTAATTAATTTTTTAATGAATTATACCCGTTCTTTGCAGGAAGGCTGCTCAAAGAAAATGCATCGTCATACAGTTGACAATGTGAACTTGGGGAAAGGAAACGGAAATGCATATGTGACTTCGAAGCAAGTTAAAATTTCACGTACGGCAGAAACGTGAGAAAATCTTTTTTCATATATTTCTTAAAACTTTTATCTTGATTACTAACTCCAGTACTTGCATGACGTAGTCGCATTTTATTACGTCCCCAATAATTCGAAACTCACTGTCATTAAATTTCCTTTGCTACGGCAGCATCATTGAATTAAAAAAAAAAAAGTAGAATCTCTGAACATGACCATATGGTGTAATCGAATAATGAGCAATCAAGATAATTAATTAATAATCAACAGCCCATCAAATTTTAATCAAATTAACCAATCTGATTAATGAAATTGGTTTAAATTTCAAATAGTTGAAATTTCATCACTGATTGTACACACGTACAGTCAAGATGCTGTGATTGTACATACCGTATGTACATACTGACACAAGGATAATTTCATCACGCAATGATGTTCCGCCTTTATGGAATTTAATCTGATGGATTTCAAGTGAGTATTTAATTTAAAAATTAACAGGATTTATATGACGCGTCACAAGGTAAAACTTTGCAATCATTTTATTATTCTTGTAAATGCACTTTATTTTATATGCAATCATGGAATTCTCTGGTAGACAAATGCAAGAAGGTTTAAAAATAACATGATAATCCTACATGTACGGATCATTATAAAATCAAAAAAAAATAATTACCCACTTTTTTCCAAAAATTCATCCCAAATGGAATCCACTGTTATAATTTCATAATCCTGATTATTTGAGCACGTCGACTGTTCAAATATGTTTTCTTTTATGATCTCTGTAAATTACGTGATAAATTCAACGATGAACACGTGCATCCAGGAGTATCATTAAAATTTCGAAATTTCTTTTATTTCACAGATACCCTCATTACCATTCTTATTACACCCGAAAGTTTCCGACTTTTGCCGAGAATCCGAGACATTATTTCTATCAGAACGTCCTACTGGCTGTAAAACAAAATCCAAGATAACCAAAATTTCACAAATTCTTATGAAACTTGTTTCAGAATTTTATATACAAAAAAAAAATTTTTCAAAAAATGACAAGACGACGTTCACAGGTGAAAAATCATTTCTCAGCTATAAATATACAATATTAATATTCAACGATCAACATCTATGATTAATCATGAGAGTTTATTATTCTTGACACATCTATATTTCGAAATCAAGTGATTCTCCACATGACAAGTCACCATTAATGTTTTGCCCTACTGCTGCTACACTAATATACCCCTGACATATATAATCAAATACAAAATACAAAGTCAAAAGACTTCCCATTTGTTCCTCTTATAAGTAGCCTTTTATCAATGACGATTACAATCGCTTGATGACTGTCTACCCTGAATACGAATTGGTCCATAAACTCTTGAGGAACAGCTGAGCCATCGTGTCGTAAAAAAAATTCTTGACCAGGTCATTGAACAGTTCAGGTTCATGACCTCGAGGAAATGACTTTGTTCGTAAAAAAATAATTAAAATATTTGCAAATTTTTTTAATAATTAAATAATTTTGAATATTTTTTTTTTTAATTCATCGCCCATATGTTCAAACTGTCCCTGGACAAAGAGACAATTTATTGTCTTTGCTTTTTAAATCTCTCAATTTCTCTCGCACAATTCAAAATCCTTTTTCCAATTTTCCACAGCTGCACCGCGACATCGAATATGACAGCTAAATTGCTCGTGGCTAAATCTTTAATGCTCTACGATCCTCACGTGTAACGTATGTCACGTTAGGAGCGTCGAGTGATATGGTTTAAGAGGCGTGATTGTCACAATGATAACTAAGTAATTTTACGATATGTGTTTACATGTATCACGTGTGAAACATTTGTGTACAATCCTTCCTTGGAGATCGATGTGCACGAAGTCAGTCATGCAATAAGATAGAATTGCACGTGTTAAAATTGGCATTGATTTTTCGAAAAAAAAAATTTTTTTTATTGAATATATGAAATTTTCAAATTAATTATTCGATTCGAAGATCCATTACCGTTAACATACTCCATTATGAATAATTGAAAATATTTCTTTCATTACGTCACTGGACGGTACGTGCAAAAATTCTAAAATCTTACGTCAAGTTGAAATTGATTTATTGTGACTTTATAAATAAATAAAATGAGGATTACAACGTGTACAACTATAACGTATACCTATACCTGGTATAATGAATTATTATAAATAATTATTAATATATCAAGCTGGAAGCTCAACGATGCTTGTCGCGTTTATGCGAATTCGTTGACTCAAGGATCCCAAGTAGAAATCAATACTTTCCTTGTTTTTCCATGCAGTGATAATAATAGTATATATCCGTGATCACTAAAGGTCATAGAGATTGCGTTAACCGATGGGACAAAAAATGACTTTTTTTTTACGCCCAATAAAAATTAGTTAACAATATTCTCGATATACGCAGCAATGGCCATTACCGCATGTAATTCAAGTCAGTGCAAATATTTTTTGCAAATTTCAAAACTCCCAGAAACAAGAGGATCGAGAAAGAGGCAAACTACACTTAATATTTCTTAAGGCGACATCCTTGAGTGTGCCAGAAAAAGAGGAAAAAAAGTATTGAAAAATTCAAGATGCAATTCAGCATCCCATTTGCATTACAAAGACATTATAAGGTATTCCTTAGAAAACAATTGCATAAATATGTTAATAAACGAAAAAATTTCAGTTTATTTTTAATCCGCACTGTACTAATGATCGGCAGATAATAGTGCTAAAAATATTACAGAAATTAGCAAAGGATAATATTTGAATAAAAAAAAAAATTTACAATGACATTGCGTCATTAATTACCAAACCACTTAGCGGACGTATAGCACGTGTACGAAATCACGTGGAAAAATTTGTGCGCGAGCATCGCTGGATGTGAAGCAAAATTTCGCCAGACTCACTAGCGCTTTTGCACGCGACTGTACCTGCTCGTAAAAGCACAATGGAAAGTATAAAAAAAAAATTTTGTTAATATTAAAAAAATCCAAGAAAACAGATAGTCCAGTTTAAAAATGCATAAAATGACAGTCGTGACGCACGTGTCAACAATGTGGAAGAAAAGTGCAATCTCCACGCACGTTGGCAGCACAAAGTAAAAACATTATTCCATTGCACGAACATCCTCGTGACATTGGGTAAACGTTTAATCGGAAACGACAAGCATCGGCATTGACCGTGAAAGCATGCAGCAAGTATCAAGTCATGCGTCGCGACGTCCCTCAAGGCTCTTGACAAACCATTGCCAACCCAATTTTCAATAATCGTATCATCGGTACCAGCTTAACCTCGTAAATCGGCCTCTTGAGAAAGTCCGAAGATTTTCGAGGATTCGCGAGTATTTCCGAATCCTGGAAAAAAAATTTTCGAGCATGTGTCAGCATGGTATACCAAGTTGAAAAAAAAAGTGGCAAGCATCAACATAGTAAATAAAATTATCCGATCACGTATCAACATAGTATACGAACACGTGAAGGTACGTCCACACGGCAAAAGTCGAGCATACGATGGCTGGGACTATGCTGGGACGATGTCAGGACACAATTATGGTTGGATTAGCGTTATGATGGGGTCCCTCCCCCCAGTCCCCCTTCGTGGTTACGCTCAGTCCCTCTCCCAGTTCCCCAGTATCCCTCCCAGTCACACGAGCCACCGATCTACTCCACAGTCTCCCTTACACACTTCGGGCCCCTGTAGCCATAGTGCTCGCGGCCTTTACACAAGCTATATAAGCTGACAAAGTTCTAGTTAACGGCGTACAAGTGCAACTACGGTAACGCGAGGTGTTACTCGTGAAACCGTGGGAATTCGCGCCACTTTTTTTATATCAATTTGAATTTTCCCGCCATACGAACCACCTGGGATACACCGCTTACGAGGCACTCGGGTATAGAGGATATATGTATGTATATTGGTTTTCGAAAATTTTTGAAAATTTTTTTCAGCCCATCCTTGAAAGGTAAATTTATAACACCCTTTATGGGTTATTGGGTCGAGCGGATATTATTGGATCCTGTCATACTCATTTCCGGTTGCTTTGATCGCCTATTTTTATCTTCTTCGGTGATTCGAGGGTTGGGTGTATTATCAGTATGAAATTTTAAAAAAAATTTTGTTATAGTATCGATTGTACAGTCGAATGCAAAAGTGGAAATGCATTCTTGAAATTAATTGCTCCACGTGTTTAGCAATCAAACATTTGTATTGGCCCGAACGGATAAGGATTCTTGGAAAGGAGAAGTGATTTTTTTTTAATCGAGCGAAACGATTAAAATGATTCTGTATTGTTGTAGAATAGAACGTGAGCGGTTTTTAAAAAAAAGATGGCCGCCGGTACGTGGATATTGGATGTCATCATGATGGCACTGTGCGTCGTGACAGGAATTCATTTTTCCGACGCCCTACAGCGCGGTTCCACGGACTATGAAGGTAGGTATCACACGTGGATCGATGAAATAATGTTAAGTAGAATATATTAAAATAATAAATATTTTACCGCCAATGCAGTTGATTAACCAATTTTGAAATTCCTTAAGATATTGATTTTGAGAAATTCTAAAACTTTTTTTCTATCATATTCAAATTATTGATTATTCGATGAAAACACTTGCTGTTAGCATAAACAAAAACACTTGTCCAATTATTGATTTTGCTAACGAATATTTCAAGAATTGACAGTAAAAAATTTCATATATCTCTAACAAAAATCACAAGCAGTGTTAATTGCTTACAAAAATTTATTTTAGAAAATTTATTTTACAATAACAAACTTAGCTCTAAAATATTGTATATCATTTTTTTTTGTATCGACATAATAATTACTCTTAACACGTGTTATCGAACGCCAAAAAAATTTGCATATCCGCAATAAATTAACAATAATTGAACAAGAACCGTGGTTCAAATTCGACTATGATTGGTCAATAGCTCGATTGCATACAAATAACTACCTACAGCTTGTGAATAAGTCAGTCGCACCAGCCAACGTAAACGTCTTGAGACAACAATTGTATAGGTAATTCAACTGACTTGTCGAAAAAATAATAATAACAATTTTTGGCCAAATTGCCTAAAAATCATGTATCGCCATCAAGAAGAAACCAAAAACAAATCGTCATAATCCAACTGCACTTTTGTATTAGGACTGATAAGACACATGACTCCAACACTTACCACTGATATCAAATTCGAACAAGTAATTATTTGACAAACAATAATCTTTTTTTCCTTCGTCATTAATCTCAAAGATTTCTTCGTACGCAGCACAAGCACGTCTTTATCGATAATGATGGAATGTCAGTGCAAATTTTTATAATACACGTAGCTCCGTTCATTAAATCAATATTGTCAGAATTACGTAAACAAGGTGAACGGCGAAGGTAAGATACACGATAAAAAAAAAAAAGTCAAAATTTTTTTCATATTTCTCCCCAGATATGTCCTTCTGGATGAAATCGGGCCAGGAACATCTTCAGAGGGTCCTGTCTTTGCGGAACAATGAGAACCAAGCAAAAAACGTGATAATTTTTGTCGGCGACGGAATGGGACTGTCTACCGTCACGGCTGGTAGAATATTCAAAGGTCAGGCAAAAGGAACAACCGGCGAGGAGTACAAATTGGCATTTGAGAAATTCCCCAGTTCCGGATTATCGAAGGTATTGCCATTTTTGTGTGATTTTTTATTCCAAGAACAGACGATCTTCGCAAATTTCACGGATATCAATTTCACGTGTATTACATAAAATGTTTAGATGGGATTTTACCGAATTGCGTTATAAATTACCCGTCTTCTTATATAACGACAAAACTAAGTTTGACGAGTAATAAAAAAAAAGAAAAAAAAAATAGAGAAAAATTTTATGCATCATTTGCGGAAGTAAAATGATTTGCAAATTTTTTTGCGAATCTGACATTCGTAATATTGCATACCTATCACGATGCGAGCGTATTCAATGTCATGACTGTTTAGATTTGAACTTTTTTTTTTTGAAATTCAATAAAATAAATTCGAGCATGATAAATTATAAATCACCTTGCCCGAGTTAATTCATGAAAGAAAATAAAAGTATTTTAGTCCAGTCAAAATAATTTAATTTAACCCCTTAGCTGATACCTATATATCACCCGGGTAAGGAAATCACCCCTAAGTAAATTTCGATGTTAGCTAAGGGATTAATTATTAGTTAAAAAAAAATTAATTAAAAAATTATTCAGACTTACAACGTGGATAAACAAGTACCAGATTCTGCGGGCACAGCAACCGCCATGTTTTCCGGTGTTAAATGCCGATATAAGGTGATTGGACTGGACGGTCACGCCGTTTACAATGAGTGTGACGCAAAGATCAATGAAAAAAGTAAATTGACGACAATCGTCGATTGGGCACAAGAATCTGAAAAGGATACAGGTACGAATTATACGTATATAAATCTTTTTTTGTATTAAAATTTTTTTTTCAAATTTTTCATCACGATAAATTAACTTGACTTTGTACAACGAAGGACGGCCGCTGCGTGAAAATATATGTAAGAAACGTAAGAGGCACCTTGAAAATAAATCATTGAAAAAGGAACGAGGACGTTTCGGTACGAAAAATCATCGTCGGTAAAAACGATACTTTTATAGTCGAGTGGCCGTATGGTAAAAAAAACAGTGGACGTTACAAGAAGCGTAAAATCGAATTGCAAAAAAGTTTAGCACGTAGACCACATAGCGGTTCTAGAAGAAAAATAATGAAATGAGATCGATGACTGATGAAAAAATTAACTGTTGAATGACTGGTCACGTGGCGTTAATCGTAGGTCATTAACATCGTGGAAAAACTTCCGTCCTCTAGTTGCGGCCGATCCTTGGAATTCCCCGCAGGAACAGAAAAAAAAAAGGATACTGGAATAGAAAGTCAATTGTTGGTTTGTTGCCTGAAGTGCGATTTGTGATGGTAGAAAAAAAAAGAACTAGGTGGAGGGCACAATGGAGCCGTTACTTTCCGCATGTTTGATCCTTTCTTGCTTATCACCTTGTTAATGACTTTTTTTGTTATTATTTTCAAGAAAAGGATCACTGACTTCCTCAAACTGTTTGGCACTAAACGCTCGAGAGATTTTTATTTTGAAATTTTATCATTCGCCCCGATGACCGTACAATCTAAAGGCAATCAACTTTCTAAACTTCCTGAATTGTTAGCCTGGATATGATTTCAATTGGGTTATGAAAAAAAAGTAGCTTGCATGCGACATATATGTGTTAGAAAGTCAAAAAAAAATTCGCCAATTTATCGCAGTAAGATTAGATTGATATCGGATTTTGTAATTCGAATTTCGCGAACGATTGCAAAATCCAAAATCGAACGTTTATATAACTTTTATTATCTCCCCGTTATTGTCACAGTTTAGTCATTGCGTCACGTATAATCGAGCAAACTTCGTTACTTGACATTTGAAGGAATATATTTTTTTCGCACAGGACACAAATTATATTGAATAATTTATTGCGCTGCATTTTGCATATATTATAAGATGCATGGAATAAGAGGATTTTTTTTACAAAGAAAAAAATCACAAAATTCATTCTTTCAGAACTGACGTTCAATTACGTGCAGGTAATGAGAAAATTTATTTTTCAGGTTTTGTGACCACAACACGTATCACCCATGCAACTCCAGGCGCATTGTATGCACATACAAACAATAGAGACTGGGAATGCGACACGTCAATTCCAGAAAAGTACAAAAATTGCGCAAAGGACATTGCAAGGCAATTGGTGGAAGATGCACCTGGTAATAATTTGAAAGTGAGTAAAAAAATTATTTTTTTTTAATTTATCAATAATTATTACATCACCAGACACATACGTGAATCGATAGTCACGTATCACCTGACTAAAAGCAAAATGATGTACGTGTGCTAAAAGCCCTATGCTTATATGGCCTTTTGTTTTGAGTCACCCGATATGTAACACCAGTTAAATGATGCAGATAGCAACAAAGCTTTCATACGTGATAACAATACTAATTAGTAACTGGAGCAATTACCTTTGAATTTGCATAACCGCGATATTGCATTGTCTAACGATGGATAAGAAATGATTGACAATCATTCCTAAATTGCTATTAAGAAATTCAATTAGGTAAAACATTCATTCCTTTGGGCCAGTCAATAAATCTGGGAATAAAAGTTCAAGGCTAATTGAACGATGGCCCTTTTTTTTATGTCAGCTCTCCCAGTATATCCGGCCCTTTCAATTGGGCACAATGATGTCATTCAAGCCAGAGTAGTTGACTCCTTCCCAAACGCATCCCGTTATAATGATATTTATGGCACAAAGACTTTGTGTCGATGGGAGGAAAATTGTTGAGTCGACAAAAGTGTTATTAATTCAATTTTTTTTATATTAATTCACGACAGAAATTTTCTTTGCTAAATACTAATAATCAACAATTTTCATATACCAGCATATCGCTAGCCTTATAAAGGTAGCTGATAGACGCTGTTTTTGACTATTTGCTAAGTAAAAAAAAAATTGTTACCAGGTCATCATGGGTGGCGGTGGACAAAACATGGGTTTACCTATCTACCAAAGAAATCAATCTGAAACTTGCGTCAGAAGCGATGGCGTGAATTTGGCAGAAATATGGAAAAATAATAATCCTGATGGTAAAGTCGTCACGAATACCCGCGACCTCATGACCCTTGACATCGCCAACACTTCTAAGATCATGGGAATCTTTGCACCTAGTCACATGCCTTTTCATGCTGTCAGAGATACGAGTCCCGAAGGAACACCGACATTGGCTAACATGACGCTGCAAGCGATAAGATTATTGCGAAAAAACAAAAATGGATTTCTACTCATGGTAAGAATAAAATTTACCTGTCACGAACCTTTGACAAGAGGTACACTTTGTACTTCTATAAAAATTGGTGGAAACAATTCTTTTCAATATCCGAGTTAACCCTCACCCGATGCCGTGGGTCTCTGGGACCCATGTCGCATGGTTACGTTATGAACGGAACTTTATTTTTTTCACAACACCAGTTAAGGAATAACCTTGAAATTTTAATTGGCCGGATGCTCATCAGGATTAGCCATCTTGTCCACTTTACATCCGTAATGGTAGAAGCAACTTCATATAATATCTACAACTGACATCCTTAATTTCTTAATTATCCGTCGTGTATGAGCCGAGCATAATGTTACACATGAAAAGTACCTACAATCATGCAGGTCTAACGTGGGACTTGAAACTATGGGAAAAAAAGAAAGAAAAAATTCCAACCTCTTATTTCTCCGAAATATGTAAATCCATAGGTCCAATTCATACGAGACATCGAATTTCAGGTGGAGAGCGGAAAGATCGATATAGCGCATCATTATAATTACGCAAAACTCGCACTTCGCGAGGTTTCTGAACTGGAGGAGGCAGTACTGGTGGCTCTTCAACAGGTCAGACTCGACGAGACTCTGATAATTGTGACAGCTGATCATTCACACAGTTTCACGATGAACGGTTATCCTGCGAGGGGTAACGACATTCTTGGTTACACGACGAATTTAAATGAGAAAAATGTACCACCGTACGAGACCCTGACTTACGCCAATGGTCCTGGTTTCTTCTATCATCTCAACAACGACAGTAGCAACGTTAACGACATCTGGCGGCCGATCGAGAAAATTCCTAACCGTGACGAAGATCCGTATTACAGGAATTTTGCTGGTTTTTATATGAAGGACGAAACACATGGTGGCGAAGACGTAGCCGTTTATGCTATAGGTATGGATTGATGATTGTTTTAAATAATTAATAAGATTGGAACTGTCAAGGTAATGATGTCTTTGTTCTTTTTTTGTGCCAGGGCCATATTCACACCTGTTTCGTGGTACCTTCGAACAGAATTACATTGCTCACGTGATTGCGTATGCGGCCTGCCTCAAGAATTGGCCGTCCCATTGTGATAAGGCTTATCATCGATACTTTTACGAACTTTCGAGTCCAGCTGCAATGACAACTCCATCTTGTATAATTGTTCTTGTGTTTATTACGCTACTGGGACTGACGAATCGTTGATAAGTTTGTTCTTCGAACCTTTATAGTACAATCGTAGCAATTTTATCGTAAATTAGTGCCAAGATCTGTTTTATCGATCGACTTGCACTCACTGAGTCGTATTGTGAAACAGACGGATAGATGGCGCGTCGAGCGCGATAAACGCTGCTTTATTTTGTTTTTTGTTAGAACAAATTCAAAGATAGTAATTCACGGAGTAAGATAAGAATTTTTATTTATGTACAGTCGCAATCAAGATTTGTTTCATAAAATGCAAAGGATTTTTAATTAGTTAATATTTAATACAAGTTATACTTCAGGTTTGCTGTATAAAACTCTGAAAAATTCATTTTTTAACAAATTTACTCACTGCTCTTTCACTCGTGCATTTTAATTGTCCTGAAAAATTGCCCTTAGCTGTAATAATATTTATATTGATAACCTAACAAGTCCATCAAGTCGGACAGTATTTCCTTCAAGCAAACGCGTAAAGAGATTGTAAATTGTTGCAACTATTTTTCGGAAATAACTATTTTACCATTTTTATGACTCCCCACCGGCAAGACGTTTACTGCATTAATAAAAATGTTATGTAAATAATTATTAAACGTAGAGACAAATGTTGTAATATTTATATATCAAATTAAACATAAGTCAAACCCATAAAAATTATTTCTTTTTCAAATTCTCTACATTCGCAGGTAAGTTTATTATGCCGGGGGAAATCAATACTTGACTTATAAACATTTCTTAACAATACTGATATAATAATTTTTATAAATAAGTGGTACGGTATCGTCACTCACGAAATTCCTGTCCGGTTTTAAACTGGCATATGGATTCCTCTGTGGTTTCAAAATAAACGACATGTCACAAATCGATTGAATTCTTTCGATATCTCGAGGAATTTCGTGTTCCGTATAAGCCGTGACAACTATAGGAGCTGTTGAATTGCAAGCTTCTCGAATAGTTTCCGGCCACGTGTCAGTTCCGTTATAACCAGTGAGGCGATACAATCCAGGATTAAACAGACAAATTAAATCCGGTTTGACATAATCGTCGGACGTTCTACAATATTCGTGATAAAGTTTACGTGATACATAGGAAACTTTAATTTTACGACTGGACTTTCTGCATCTACTGCACAGTGGAACTTTGCCAAGAAGATCCAAAGGCACATCCGGTACGTAAAGTTCTGGACCCGTGAGTACTATGTGAAGACTTTTCAAATTTGGCTGTAGATGCATAAAAAGCTTTTCCCACACGTGCAGATTTAATCCTTCGAATTGAAACTCCGCGCCTACCACGTGTATCGTGCAGCTGTCATTGGTCGACCAATTAGCGCGGGATTTTTGAAAAGCGTAAAGTGAGGTTAACGGTACTGTGCTCACGTGTGACAAAGTGGCATACGTGTAACAATCCATAATACGATAATACAAGGACGAGGAGTAAATTTCAAAAATAAAAGAATCAAAATTGTTTGGTAAAATTTTTGAGTCTTCGCAAATCACGTTAGGAATGTCAGGATTTACGTTGCCGTGTTTGTATTGCATGGATAGTATCTTTTGATACAGTCTGTACTCGGGACACCATTTTAAATGTTCGTTCTCGTGCCCTGCACAATGAAGTACCATTTCGCAATGTGAACAAGGCTTTAAGTCATTTCCAAAACGATGACACTTTGCACAAACTCTCGGATACAATATAATTTCCTTTTCCCAAAGACTCAACGGGCGTCTTGCTGAATTTTGAATTTTTTCAATCAATTTTACTCGTAAAATTCTGTAATCATCTCCCCTCGTGTTTTCCGCCAATGAAAGACCACCATTTTTTATACACACTTCCGTAAATATTTTACAAATTTCTTCGTGCTTTTTCAAGTTTTCCTTCTTATGCTTCTCCGTACAATAAACAACCATCTGACAAAATTGGCACACGATTCCGTCGCTGCAACTTTTCATGCAGCACAGACAGGAATTGCACGAGAATACAAATCTCGGCTGATAGTCAAATTCAATTGTATCTTCCTGCACGTCGTTAATAGTTCCGTATTTTTCGAAAGATTTTACAAACGGATATGAAATTCGAGACATAACGTCGATCGGTAACGAAGAAAGTGACCTTATCCCGAGAGCAGACTGATTTATGATTTTCATTGATGCAGAATTCTTGTCTTCCACAACTCTTGATTTTTCACCATGCTGCTTACGACGACCCATGATGCAACTACCTAAATGGCGGAAAAAATCAAATACAAATTAGTAGACAGAAATTAACGCATCAGAATTTCTTACGTAATTTATTTGATACGACAAAATTTTTCTCAAGTCTCTTATCGCTACTTAACCACATTTCGAATCACTGTGAACTTTAATACTAAAATCGTCCAATCTCAATACACGTTGGTCACAGAGTATCACATCCACATCGATGTGACGGAATGCAACAAGAAGATGCAGGTGACGAAAATAGGGTTGGTTCTATCGCTGGCGACATTTCGCACTGACTTTGAATACACTTTAAATTAGACGCTGATAAACTATCATTGTTAATTTAATTCGTTTGATTATTATTTAATTTTATAAAAAGTCTTTTTCCAACTTTCACTTCATTCGTCTCTTATCGATACGATCGATCAGTAGAATTTTCAAAAATGGAAACTTACTCCTACAATGGAGAGTAGAGTTTTAAAAATGGATAAGGAACATTTCGATCAAAGCCAAATGCCAAAAACGTTAATTTATAGAAATCGGTACACGTGTATCTATGTCAGGCTATAATTATTTCCAATCTAAAATTTAAAATCTATGAGAACAAACTGATTGAACAGCACGTGGACTTTGTCAAAAATATAAATAGATATGTGATATAATGGTGACGTACGTATATCTTACCCATAAGCATACGTAAGCGGCAATTGGCTTTTGACAAATAACGCAGACATAATGAGGACGTCAGTTCTCAAAGAATGTTACAATTTTCTTTGAAAAAATGTTACGTCTCGACGATAGACGTCTAAATAAATTGATATCATCACTGGTTTTATTATTTTTAAAACGACACTTAGTGTCTAAGTTTTTGAAAAATGTTCCTCTCACTATTGTTACGTAGCCGAATACAGTGGAAAATTAAAGACGAATGCTTACTGGCAACGTAGTTTCGTAACGATACAGATTTTTGTATGAGCAATTTAATTAATAAATTGTCAAGGGTTGCAATGTAAACATTTAATCGCTCTTGTGCGAGGTTTTTGTAATACATACAAAAAATTATTTTAACACTTGGAAAAAATGGAATCCCAGCGAGTCGCTTTTGTGGGATGCTGAGACTTTTCGAAAAGAATGAAAAGCCAGAAATCTGGTACATGACAATTACCTCGTAAAGCGTGGCTCAATAAGAAGACAGCAAAACAATGTAATGTTAAAGAAAATGGTGTAACCAAATAAAATGAAATTGTTTAAATGTTCGTACCACCGAGGAGGTACCGAGTTACTCGAGAGTCAGAACTCAATTATATGGAGTTTGATTCTCTTCGGTCGTCGCAGAAAGAAAATAAAAAGAAAAATGGCGTATCTCACATGCGCACTAACTCGAACGAAAATGGTTTGGCCGGGCACAATGCCCATATTGCCTGGGGCCACTTGGCCAACCTAATATGAGGTATTTCTAGCCATGAGATCTGGCAGTAATATCTGCTTAATTGTAATTGAAAAACTTGACTGAAAATAATCTTATCTTTTGATTATGACATCGATCGATTTTCGCTCATACTTAATTTCTAAAAGTGAGTCAAAACCATGCACCTCTAATTTCCAATTTAAAATTGATGAAAACTTTTCTAATTTAATGCTCAAGGAAATATTGAATAGGATGCTTTGACCATTTTAAAAAACTGCTACTTGTTTCTGGAAATATGAATAGTTGTTTTGAAATTAAACCGCCACAGCTCGGCGAAAAATCAAACACTCATCGGCCATTGTTGAAGAAGCAGAAAGTACGTAACGATGTTTCTGTACTTTGACGTATTATTCTACGTATTGAATCGATAGGCATTCAAAAGAAATCATTTCATAATTTCCGAATGTCAATAGCAATGCGATAACCCAGCATAAAGTTATCACTTTATCATCGTTTAAGAATGCATTTACATTCTATCCGCCGTGTGGTTTGGTGTTGAAGTTTAAATAAAGGCAGTGAAAAAGCATCCCGAAATGGTTAGATTAAGCGATTTAACGATCCTTAGTGCTTGCTTTAATAATTTCAGTTTAAACAAATAAGAAATTTTAATAATTTATAATTTCAGTTTGTAACGTGTATCCTACAGATAAAGAGTCAGAGTGCAATATCGTACGCAAGGTGGTAGAAAATCGTATTAAAATGTGTTGGGACTTTATACGTAATAACTTTTATACGTTATTTCCCACGAGGATATAAAGCTACCAAAGGATAAGGAGAAACATGAGCTAATCCGGAAAGTTTAGTAACAATGAGTGCGCTTGCCAGTGGTGGTGGGGTTTATTATTCTTTCCAATTCATATTGCTTTTTAATTGTGATAGGTAGTAGTCGATATCGCAGTGGCTCCGCGGTGGCCGCAGATGCCACGAGTGCTGTTTCGCTTGAATTCATTTCGCTCCGGTAAGCGACGTGGAAATCGTTGAAAAGTGTGAATTTACGTACAAGTCACGCAAAACGAGGAAATCTTAAGAAAGATTATTTATTGTTGTACACAAGATTGGGTTTACGTATTATGGAAAAACGTATTCTGGTTGAATTAAGGTAAGTCTAATAGATTTCGAGGTTATGTCGTGTGTCAATTCAATGAACATAACCAGACATTCGTGTTTTAGAGATTTTACGTTTTATTCTTTATCCGTAGGATGACGTCAAGAAATATTAGTTCATGATAAATAAGTTTTATTTTTTTTGACGTTTATGTGATGATTAATACTTGAGTTTACTTTAAGTAGGCTTTCGTTATCATCTCATGATTGTGAGTTGAGTGTAATTTATAATATGATTGATGTACTCAATTTTTTGGAGAAGTTTATTTCTGATAGTATTTCTCTGCTTTGAGTTTGTAATGTATTCTTGATATTTTTTTTATATGACATATAATGTAGAGCACTTAGGAATGCATATCTAATAAGGCAATAAATGATTTAACACCAAATTTATTTTATCAGTATAGATTAGATATTAGAAGTTGTCCATTGAATAGTATACTCATAATGTGTAACAAGGATTGAAGATATACGATATTAAGGAAGAGAATACATCTATGTGCTACAATCGTAGTTACTCCTGGTATAAATAGTTGTCGAAATGTTCTTTCGAAGATCACTGTTAATATCTGATTTGTAGACTCAAGCTGTATAATATTCAACAATAATAGTAAGCTTTAATTCTTAATGAATATTAATCTTTAACTCAATTATGTCCATTTTATTTTATATTTAATGCACAGTTTCATTGATAATGCTTATTTGATTTATTTTTGCGTTCATCCAATTAATAATGTACAGAGTATCTGTTACTTAACAGTCTTTAAAACAAAAACAAACATAAAAGAAGAAAACCACTAATGCATCAACAGCTCTCACCAAATTCCATATAAGTGTCAAAACCTACATCTTTAATTTTTTAAACAAAACATGTCTGGAACCGACATTAACTTCTTCTCAAAATTTCTGACTTAATAAAATTAAAAATGAGAACTTAGGCTGTTTACAATAAGCAGCTGACATGCTGATAAGCAGCTGAGAATATTGACACAACGTGGCAAATCAATCAGCTCATAATGAAACTTTGGACCAATGTTGCAATAATGATTTTAAAAAATGTTCAGTGGTATGGTATAACGATGACGTTAACTAAATAGTATCAAGTGGCAATTCCTGTATAACATATGTGAAACGAAATTATAAATTTAACGATTCCACTGCCTTGTATATACATATGTAGATTTAATAACCTTCTGTCCATGACACGTTTTCGTCCTCATTGACTCCAACAAGGATAAGATAGAAGTCATTAGTGCCGCCATCGTTCACTAGTACATCAGTTCGAATATAGTACGTAGAATATTCGGTCGCTGTGTAATTAATTATTATATTCTGTATCGATTAGATACACTGTGACGTTATTATACAAAACATCATAATTTCCTATATACATAATATAATGGTGCCATTAATACTGTACATACACAACAACGTTATTTATTTGTCACATCAGATAAATTTTTCTGATCCCTAAAACCGTTGAATTAAAATTAAAAAAGAAGAATCGTCAATAATTGATCTTCACGATCATCACTGGACGTGTCAGTGTCTCAATATAATTTTATAATATTTCTTGTTTATTCAGATTGTGATCATGCAGGATCGCGATAACAAAATGGTGAGTGCAATTTGCATTGGAAAAAAAAAGTTTGTTGCAGCAACAACAAAAATGTTGTGCTTCTGTGTCTTATTGCAATAGTTACATGATCTCTTTCTGTAGTCGCATTGTATGTTCTCGCTAAAAACAATGAACAATCGTTTGACAAATCATTGAAACAATCGCTCGTATTCGTCACAATCTAGGGCAACACATCCGGTAGTGGCTTTTGCTTTTTATAACAAAACATTATGCATGATTATTTATCTATTGAACATCCATTCTCCAAAAGTTCCCTAAATGAAACGATTAAACAATAACAATAAGTTTTGTATGCTGTTCCTAATTGTTGTATGCATTCCAAATGTTTGAGGCACCTTTTTAAATTGGTTGTTTATTAACAAACAGCTTCTTACTACTAACAGCAAGTTGTCATTGTATCACACTGGTCGCGTATCAACAACGTAGTCAACAATTTTGAAAAAGGAAACAAGCGCACAAATTCCCCCAAAAATATGTTATGTCAGAATGTTCCATGGTAATAAGATTTGTGAAAATATCGTGTACCATGTAAATGTTTCAGTCGAGAGAGAGACAGAATAAAAAAAATTCTTTTGGCAACTCCGCGAGCATCGAATTAAACGGCACGTCTATTATTAAATGAGCTGCAGTTGAGAGACTGAAGGTGCACCTGCAAGGTGCGACTGTCCGCAATTATCTATTCACTGCTATTTTCTTTTTCGCTGCTTTATATCTACCAGCCAGGTTGCTTAGCGTTATCGCATTAATACCCTGAAACTGATAAAAGTGCTGCGCCATTTGCTTCATAGTCGTACGTATAAATTTAACAGTTCTTTTCGCAAATCGATCTTTTCGATTTTGCAAACGCTTACCTGTCATTATTCAAATTTCTGTATCGCCATAATCAATCAACGGTAATTAAAATTTATTTCCCGTTTATTGGCTCGTGTCTCTCGTTGACAAAAAAAAATGGTGTATTTTTACGTATTCAAGTGTAACTTGTCTTTTTTGTCGTATTTTAAAGTTAATGTTATAAAAGAGAAAGCAAGACAGAAGCCAATAAAAAATGTACCACTAATCTTTATTATGACGAATTATAAGCAAACGTCCAATTTATCTCTTTTCGCAGTGCTTCGTACTGATCTACAAGTGCATACGTATACTGAACGAGAATGAGCCATGCTGAGTTCCGGCAATCAGACTCCTGGGGAAACAGTAGGATACGTCATAGAAAATACGGGAGCGCATCCCTCGCTAACGGGAGTGGTGAAATGGTGGGTTCAGGAAGCGAGGAAGTCTTCGGCCGGAACCTTCAGGATATCACGACGGAACTTGACATTGACTCTGATGATGAGAACATCGATGAGGACACCCGTCGACTGATACCATCTGTAGAGTCAAATGCTTCCATTCAAGGCATCAATAACAATAGCAAAAAAATCATCGATCAGAATCAAACGGAAGACAAGCGAGATGAGAATGTCTGGTCTATTACCATACAAATGTTTATACCGTTTTTATTGGCTGGTTTTGGAATGGTCGCAGCCAGCCTGTTGCTTGATGTTGTACAGGTTGGTAACTGTACATAATTTGTGTATACTTTCTCTATATCAGTCTGTTATTCGCCTTATCTTTAAGAGATAACTTTTTTAATGTTTCTACAATCTAATGTCAATGCCTCCAGTGACCATGAAAATATCATGTCAAGACTCAATTTAATTATTAAATTATTGCTTTGTTTAACCATCACAAGTACTTATCATATTTTTCTTTCAGCATTGGTCAGTGTATCGAGTGGTATCTGAAGTATACATTTTGGTACCAGCTTTATTGGGCTTAAAGGGCAATCTGGAAATGACCTTGGCCTCTAGGCTGTCGACACAAGCCAATCTGGGTCATATGGATACAAAGAATCAGCAATGGACACTCATCGTAGGAAATCTTGCACTGATCCAATGTCAGGCCATGGTTGTGGGAATGCTGGCTTCTCTGGCTGCTGTTATCCTTGGCTGGGTACCAGAAGCCCACTTTGACATCCATCACGGACTTCTTTTGTGTGCCAGTGCACTACTCACAGCTTCCGTTGCTAGTTTCTTGCTCGGCCTTGTTATGGTTGCCGTTATTTTGCTCTCGAGGCGGATGAACATTAATCCTGACAACGTAGCTACCCCTATCGCAGCATCCCTTGGTGATCTGACGACGCTGGCTCTACTCTCCTGGATCGCGTCTCTTCTCTATAACGCCATAGGTGATTACAGATTGTATATCTAAGATATTATTAAGAATTACTCATAATAATAGCACTCATCATGTTGTTCTTATTTTTTTACAGACCACTCGCCATGGATATCCCCGATGATTATAATTTTTTGCGTTTTGGCTACGCCATTTTGGGGTTACATTGCCGCTAGAAATCCATTTACCAAGGAAGTACTTGATTACGGTTGGACGCCTGTGATATCGGCAATGCTAATTAGCAGGTGCGACTTGATAATTGCATACGGTTCTATAACTATATTGCAAAAGTTATAGACATTCAGAAGTCTCAACTTTCCTCAATGAATTTTTAAGCTATTGTCCTTTGCCATTTTAGTATCGGTGGGTTGATACTTGATTATACTATATCAAGTTACAAAGGTATAGCAGTCTTTCAATTAGTCATTAATGGCGTTGGTGGAAATCTTGTTGCTGTACAGGCCAGTCGAATTTCTACGTCGTTGCATAAAGAACGACGACTTGGGTTCGAGGAATCTCCTACCATTTGCATCAGTCCTTTCCATGCATTTTTAGCGCCAGGTGTGTATCTGACAATACCAGTCAATAATTATAGACAATATTGTTCATTATTATGATTCTTGCACTTAGATAAATGATTCTTCCGTATTTTTATTAATCTCTTCGTTCTGCCTCTATAAGGCGGACACTCAAGGACTGCAAGAGTACTTCTGTTGATGGTGATTCCTGGTCACCTAATCTTCAACTATACAATCAGTTATTTACAAGCCGGCCACACGTCGTTCACGCCAATATTTATTACGATTTATTTGACCGCTGCACTTTTGCAGGTAAGTGTCTTTTATTTATTTACCGGTCCTTTGACTAGCCATGATCTGTAAGAAGATAGATATACCCATGTAATCATTCTGATTGTCATTTCATTTTTTTTTGTGTTAACGAAAAAAAAACGGATATTTTATTGAAACATCTTCCCAAAGTTAATCGAACCTTGTACTTCATTTTCCTTTATCGTATACTTCCAGGTCGTGTTGTTGCTGTACATTGCTCAGTTAATGGTAGTGTGGATGTGGAGTCGCGGAATGGATCCGGATAGTTCAGCAATTCCTTATTTGACAGCTGCAGGTGATCTATTAGGTACCGCTCTTCTTGGAATTGCTTTCCACATACTTTACGCCATTGGTGATGGTGACTCTGATGTGGGAGACTAAATCCCTGACATTAGTATCTTATTGACATCGAAACGTTAGAATAACAAAATGAGAATGTCCGATGAGCGTCTATTTTATTACCAATATTAGAAATTCGTAGAAGAAACTGGCGCCTGTTTATGAAAATTGGAAATTCAAATGAAAGTTTCATGACTGTGCTCATTGAATTAAAAACTGTAGTGTGCCATTCGCAAACTGACCTGTATGTGACATTGTGTCCAATTATCAAAAGTGTGTAGTACTGTGAATCAAAATTGTGCATTACAAAGATAAGAGTAATCCATTAACTTTCATGGACTATACTACGAGTGGGGGATGGGAGGGAAAGTATAGACATTTTTTTACATTTGGTTCTCAATCTCTAAGAGAATCTGTGGCCTTTGAACGTGAAGTTCTGGTTCCGTTACTACACGGTACCTCAAAAGCTAGTGTAAATACGTTAACTCAAATTTGGGAACAATTTAGCTTCTATATTGAATTAATCGAATGTTCAGTCATATTGTTTTTCTTGTTGATTCTGTGTTACTGGATGGCGGCAGCTAGTTTGATTGCATCGCCTGAATCCATGCATTTGGAAAGAATTGTTGAATATATTTATATAATATTACCCTTAATTATTGACAACGTCAATTATCATAGTTCAATACGAAACGGATGCTATGTCTTTTTCTTCGTCTTGTTTCTTTTTGGCTTATGCTCTCTTAGAGAGTCAACTGGCAGGTGGATACTATGTCACAAGTGTACGTATTTGCCATCATGTCATTATATATTTGGCTGTTTGTACAGTAGAAGAAATTTTTAAAAAATTATAAAAGGGAATTGTATAATCTTCGCAAGCACATATAAAGAAATAGACATTCGAATGATTCATTTGATATGCTTGAAAATTAATAATCAATCACTCTAGTATTACTATAAATATTTTTTTACACTGTATGCTATTTAAATGTTGTCCTATCCTGTGCTGTCTCTCTACTTAAATTTATATGGCGCGGATGCTTAAGCATTCCGAATTGACTATGCCACTGAATGGAAGCTCGAAACTACATTTAAAGCAATCCCACTATTTATGTTAAGTTTTAATCCTTTACTGCTTTCAAACATTTACTGTGTTTCGCACATTCGTCGGGTCTCTCAGACCCAACAGTAGGAAACAAGGGTTAAATTGATGCAGGATAATTTTCAAAATTCAATACAGTTTATATATAACGTCAACATATAATATATAATTTATTATACTTTTAACTCTGAATAATTTAGTAAGAAGCTGTTGCAGGTATTTCTAATTAATTAGTTAGGTAAAGTTAAAAAGTAACTGGCAAATAATTAAAATAGTTTCAGTTCGATATTAAAATAAAAATCCTTTTCTTAAGAGGAATCTGTTCGACAGAAATGAAAATATTTACCTGAAATCTTTAAGGTTCTTAAAAAGCTTTACGAACTCAATGATTTTATAAAATAATTAACTTTAATTACTAACAAAACTATACGATAGTTCATTAGCAATTGTAAAAATCTGCTCCGTTTCGTTTTGAGACTTGGGTCGTTTGTAAGCGATGACTTTAAGTTGATTAACAGACTATCATGCCAGTATATAATTATGCCATTACCTAGTTATACTTTAATCTTAAGTAACAATGCACACGTTTATATGTCCTCGGTCCTCATGTGATCCTTAAAAAATGATTTTAAAAATCACTAAGAAACGATAACACCGAGCGATATATGTATATATTTTCAAAAAGAACCTTGTCCTGATTGTATATACCATGTGAATACATTACAGTAAACTTATTTGTATTATAAATTTATTTACCCTGCGATTTTTATTTTAAAAATTGTTAATAACAGATAACGAACAGTCGATAAATTCATAAAATAGCTGTGAACATTCATCAGACCGATTTAACCATTCGGCATATCATGCCGAGGATTGTGCACAAAAAACGTTGACAAGTGCATAACAATTGCATGTCGCAAATCGTTGTTCAAGGGCGTCTAGTCGCCCTACTTTAACCAATTTACTAATCAATTACTCGAGCAGTGCAAAATCTGTACGGCACGATTCTATGCAATGCAATCTTCCATTGAGTTTTGTATCAACTGATTAATACTGAATAATATTTAAACGACTTTGTATTGACAAATATCACACAAAATTACATTGAACAATTTACAAAAATTTGCGAATGCCACGTTGTTTCGTTTCCTACGATATCATTGAACTGCCTTATACCTATTTGAAATACGTTTCCATTTTATCGACAGTAGGACAAGTTCACGCAGCTTCCGGTCGGCGTTTGAAATAAGGACGACGTATTTTGTGCGAAGACGGTGTTTTCCTCTCTCTGTCTCAATTTGTTAAGTAGTTTCTTCCTGGCGGTTGACTAAGCACAAATTCCCATTAGTCGCTTAAACCGTTTTAGTATTGCGATCCACCCTGGAGCCACCCTTTGACCTCGCCGCACATTTCCGACATACAGAAAACGCTGTCAATTTTTATCATGACGTTTAGGCGCCATTTCCCAGCACAGTCACCATCCACGTGCAGTAAGTTGTTTCGCACAGATATAATTTACCTTTAAAGATCAATATAAATTGCCACCAGCAAAATGTACAATTGACGATAATTTCTGTGAAAATTTTTAGGTCTTCAACGCCCACGATTCAACAACGACATCTGTGCTGACGAACCACAACAATAATCAAGATTTCTAACGACAAATGCTCGATGGTATACAGATGTCAAAAGGTCTCTGCAATTCCTAAAGGAGCATCCACAGCGTACGTCACAGCTGCAACACAGACTCCATTGACCCACGAGGAAGACGTTAGAGGATCCGTATCAGATGTTATCAATAGGTCTGAGAGATATTATCTGATGTCTTTGTTGACACCGAGTGGAATCGACCTATGCCATCTATGTTTAACTCATAGATACATAGGCGTATGAACACGTTGATCATTACCTATCATCACACGTGAACATTGGAACACATGGTTACTTTATACGTGCAAGGTAGATGCCCCGTCACATGTGTACCTATGTGCTTGTATGCAACGTGACGATGTGACGCATGTCTGCGGACGATATATCATGATAAATGCGCGACAGATCGCTATCTCTTCTGCCACCATTATTATACACAATCGTCGTTCAACTGTTTAATAGAGAAATCATTTTAAGCATACGTGTTAGGGTTGCTGGAGCTATCTGGCTATTTATGCGTATTATGTATTACATACTCGGAATTGTATAGGACTTGCACAGGCCTTTTTTTTGCAGTCACAAAATTATATTGTATCTAGTGAAAATTTTTGGAAAATGAAATTTTCAGGACTTACCTTTCTTTGATAAGTCAACTGTATCTTGCGACAGAAATATATACTTTCCCAACTGACAACTGCACTCTACTTTTATGATCTACTTGAATCAAGTCAAGTTTTTAATTAGCACAGTGTCATAAGTAAACTGTACAGGGTCAATATTGTTAATTCAATTAGACACATGGAATGTAAACCAAATTGTAATTGCACACAATTCTTAATTGTATTAATTTTATTCTCTGATGCTAATAATAAATTTGTAGTATTCAATTTTGTGTAAATTTAGTTCTGGCGTAACTCCAAGATATTAATTTTTTCTTTCAAAAATCGTTCAAAGGGACGTTGCGTTATATGACCAGTCTAATTACCAATTAGTAAAGCATTAGAATAACGAAGGCGGTGTGTCATTTTGAATAATCATAATGGTCAAGGAATGGAGATCAGTAACTTTTGGCACTGTACTAATAATCCCTGCATCTTCTATATGGCTATAAGGATAAGTTTCCACCTCTTGGCTCCACCCGTTATTCACACACGCCAACTCTTCGCCATTGACGTGTGGTCTCCGTGTGTGCAGAGTGGTGCGGCGATCAAACCACACGACGCAACTGTGAATGAAATAGTTAGATCTGTCAGTGGCAAGAATCCCTGTGCTCGCGGCGGACTGCTCAGCGATCTTGTTACGATCTCGACTTTGACACCTATGATCAATTCTGTGACGAATTGCTTTGAGCATTTGATTTCCTATTGAAATCGAGAAGATTGAGGGAAAAAAAGTGCTTGCATTTTGCGCAACAGCAATAACAATTGGAAGGACCAGTTGCACGACTTAATAATAAACCTGACTGGCATCCCGTTAGATTTAACGTCGTCGCGATCGGCTGCCAAAGTTTGAGAGCTCGCCGGAAACTTCCGTGTTTCTGACATTGACGTAAAATATTGAAAATAATATTTTGAGCTTTTTATTATATTTTTGACGTATCGACAAGTTTGAAGTTTGAAATATGTAAAAATTTTTACAATTATTTTTCACGGCCTGGTGATGTACCGTACTTCGCTATGAATCTTAGTAAGGAATCGTCGCTTGTGAACGAAGTTTGTCTGCGCGTTAAATTTTTAATTATAAATTTGCCCAATCGTAAATATATGTATCTCGGAAGAAGGCGATCGATCTTTGATGGAATATAATAATTAAATATAAATTTTATTATTAATACAAAAAGTAATTTATTAATAGAAAATAAAAAAATTTATGAATAATATCGATAATCATTTTTATTACTGATCTATGCATAATAATAATCATAAAATATTGTTTGTGCAAAAACACTCGAATAATTCAAACGGCAATGTTCGTTCGAGGATGAAAACTTTTTCGACACAAATTGCCGAGACGTAGGCATCGCGCTGTTCGACGGTGCGCAAAGACTTTGATTTTTCATACGCGACACAAATTGTGCATAGTGTTTGTTTGTGCAATAATTTTTCTTTTTTTATCGCGCTTGTACATTCGAACAAGTTGTTACGTTTACGCGTAAAACACGGAGGTGACCGGTGACATTTTTCTCGGGCAACATGAAGCCTCACCGCCCGAGGAAATCCTGCTACAGCTGACTAGCGTTCGGTCTACGTAAGTCTTTAATACTAATATATATATATATATATATATATATATCTTCACTATTTAATCTTTATCCAGATCAAATATAAATACGCGAATGAGAACTGTGCTATTTTTGAAAGAGGATTATTTTTGTACACAGATAATGATATCTCGGTACGCGTAAGGATTAACAGACTTATTGAATAGATAGAATATAATTCCCAGAGCTTAATTAAAGCAAATAAAATCTTTACTAAAATCCTTGACTCAACTAACAGTTATGTACAGTTGTCTCAGATAATCGTTATCATTATTTGTATTTCCCTCAAAGGCATTTGTCGAATATGACAAAAAAGTGCAAATTTAAATTTCAAAATTCAAAAAAAAAACAATTTCTTACTTTGTTTTAACAGTCAATCAATATGTCTCATATGTCAAGCCACACGTGCAAGCCGATTCAGCATACAATTGTGCAAACAAAAACAATTTTTTCTTACTTGCTCAAGATCTGACGTTCTTTGACAACTGACAATCGAGCGCTTCTCCTTTAATTATGTTCAAACACCAAGTATAGCTCGATCATCGAAGACTAGAGTTTGGTACGAGACGCGCGTTCGCGAGCATAAATTCTGCATATCAGCCTTCGCAAAAATTTCCACTTTCGCAAAAAACGACGTGACGTCATCGGGTGCAAGTGACGTCCGATAATTCATTCTTAACGAAAGTTTCGATAACACCCGACGGCTGATTGTGAACAACACTTAAGCCTTTAACGGCTTCGTTACTAGTTCTGTGAACACCGCCGATAAAACTATCAATTGTCCATCGACAGCAGCAAATATGTCCGGACAGCTTAAACTACGTCATAGGTAAATTGAACCGCCTTGTTATTTTGATGACCGAGTGATATTCAAAATTTGCTAATTAATCAACTTTCGTTCATTACTTTACGTGCAATATATTAATATATATATAATATATTCCTGGACCTGTATCTTATATCTTACACGTATATCTTCTTTAATTTTGTCTCATACGAAATGACGGTTTTCATCGTTAAATTCTTCATTTGCGAATTTCACACGCACATTTCTCCATTTGCACGATTACGCTGCCAACGTAAATAGACGCACGTGCTTCGATCCTGATAAGAACGTTTGGTTTCGCAAGATACATCGAGCACGTTTACGTTCCTCAGCCATTAATTTGTTCAAATCGCATTATAAATCACATTTCTTTGTTCTTGTACTGCTGTTGCGTCATCGTCAATTTTGTTATTGTTCTTGTTGCTGTTGTCGTACACGCAACGTGTATCGCGTTTTCGACAAAACTTTTATCGCTCATCGCCCTTCACGTGTCAAGAAACCTCATTGAAGTTGACAGTGTTGTTTGTGCATCATGATTTACTTACGTAACGCATGTCTCGTCGTCGTTATCGCCGTAGACGTTCTCGTCGTTACAATCGTCAACGCCAAAATTATTATTGCCGCCTTACACGATGTCCACTGTAATAAAGCACATAGACTGTCACTTCAACAGTCACAAACTGAACAAAGTAATTCCAAATGTTGAACAATAATGAAACACACTGTATGCATTGACATGTGCAACTGAAACGGCCCTGAACATTGTCACAATGTCAATTAGATAAGCAAAGCCTGCATAAACTCTGAGTGCGCCGCGTTCGGTTCATAGGCATTTAACTCATCAACCGTGTGCCATTCGATCGTTACCGACGGATACCGACGATCGCCCGTTGTAAATTCCCCCCAAGAGATTCTTAAACTCTTTCTTTTAATACGGATCGAGCCTGATACGACAATACGAGAACAAAAGTATTGAGCTTGAAATCAAGCACAAAGAACAAACTTGTCTTTGTTGTTGTAGACTCGCAAACAGGAACAACAACAAGGCAAAAATGCCTATCCTTGAATGGCTTGTTTTCCGTGGAAAATTATTGTAGAGCACAAAAAAAAGTGGACATAACCTTAAATTTTATCCGTGTGAAAATTGTGACGTACATCGACATTCTTAATTGGGTTTTTTGTCTGTAAAATTGTGTTAACGTTGACGCAAAGGATATCAAAAACAAAGTGTATCATTATGCAGAGACGCTGATTTAATCAAGAATAATTACATTAATTGGCCACACGTGGTTGTGCGCGAAACATTGAATGACGTACAGTGAGAAAATGGCCGATTAAGACTTCGGCTTCTTGAACGAGCCTCTATGACTTCCGGACATGTGTTCTCCGTGCGTATGTATGCGCGTATGAAGTATATATACAACGAGTACCGAGTAGTTACACGTGGGTACGCGCACTTTAATTTAAATTACCAGGAAATTGCCGCAGATTTGAATACGAGGAATGTGTTCCAGTTACACAATTCCATTCAGGCATTTCAATGTCAAAGTTAAATACCCTCGAGGTCATACGTGTCCTTTACGTAATCGACAGTCGTATGAGACTTACGTGAACCGACTCTCGAAGAGAACTTTCGGGGGGCGAAGGAAAATCTTGTTCGTTGTTGTGAACAGTTGTTGTAAGACAACATTATTCAACGACGATGCTACAATAGTTTTCCTATTGTCTTATCGACACTTGAGTCTCGTTGCGATTTACGAATTCAATTATGTTTCTAATCATTGGACTATCGACTGATAACTCATTTAATCAGTGGAATTATACGTTCGGTTCAAGTTGGTTGATGAATTTTTGTGAAGAATTTTATTGTATCATTGAAATCGTGCACAGACCATTGTTTCAGTTGTTGTTTCTGTTCATTGTATATCTATATATGTATACTTTGCGAATGAAAGAATTACGTGAAAGAGGCAGTTACGAATATTATTACTAAGCGTCGATGTAAAACGTACGTATAAATAATAAATAATTTTTGTAAGGTTTAATATGAAATTTTTTCTTGTCTTTTTTAATTTCGATTCAATTGCAATTAGTAATCATCACTTCGAGTAAACTTTTTTATTCGCGAGTAACGTGACGTAACGGATATCCCGATTGCATCATGAACCGGTCGTAGGAAACAATTATAAACATCGGATAAGACTAATGAAATCAATCAATAACGTTTCAACGACGCGTAGATTAAATAAAGCAGATTTACGCTAATCCGATAGGAGACTGTGAAAGAATAAATTGGCGCGGTTGATTTAATTCCGCGATTGGTTAAAGAAAAACCGCGAAATTCAATAATTTTGCAAATTATCAGTTGGAGGAGTTTTTATATTTTTTTGTATTAACCCGTGCGTACACACTTTTTCATAGTATTTATTCTGTTACGAGCAGAAGCTTTAATTTACCAAGGCCGTTAACAAAATTACTGAAAATAATGACAGAGGGTCGCGTAATTCCATATTAGGAGTGTCCACTAATGGACTACGTACCCACAAACCATCACAACCGCGCCACCACTGGCGCTCGGGCGCTTTTGGAAGCTTAAAAAGCCCTACGGCACACGGCAACGATAGCATGATTTCTCGCGGCCGGTTTCCGTTTCTCTAATCTGAGCTTCCTGCGCGAAAATTCATCGTAACCGTGGCACAAGCTTCAATGACCGCCACGTTAACGCTACTAACGTAAGTCAACGCGCTCTTATCGTCGTAGTAGCGACTTACGTAATCAGTGACGTTTACGAATCAAACTTAACATCGCGTACTGACTTTAGCTTCATTATCCATTAAAGACACTTGTTACGCTTCACTTCTCATTATCAATCGACAGCTTCCGTCTAATCAACAAGAAGCTATTATTTAGTTGAAACTTCAAAAAGAAATTGAAATAAGGTAAATCCACCAGAAAATGAACACCTTAAGAAACAGCCAATGGAAACCCGTATATATATAATTTATACCTCCATTTCCTGAACCCTGTTCATAATCACCAGTGAAGTCACTCTATTTAAGATATAGAAAAGATAAATAAAATATATACACACACGCCTATGAGTTTTTATTTTTTTTGTTAAATCCAATTCGTATCATATTCTATGGCTAATCAATGCGTTTTCATGATTTCGTACACGCGTACCAACCTGCTCTGTCGCACGGTCAATTTGGATCTCGGAATGAGCGAAGCTGCCCGAGCGAAATGCAAACGTTTAACCGTGTAATCAGAAAAGTGGGCCTCCATAGATGTGACCTAGTCCAGAAGTTACCAGAATACAAATTGCCGTAGTACTAGAGGCGAGTGGATGACACTAGCCAAGTAGTGGCTACTACAGTACTAGTATTTTCACTGGTATTACTTATATCTATGCTGACACATAGGCTATTGTCACTTTAGGATACACTAAACATTCTAAACACGCATGTAGGCACATACGAGTCAACTGGACTGTATAATTATTATTGTGCATGCACGAATGTCGTATGCGTTTATATTATACACATATGTTTGGGGTACTGATAGTAGTGTGATGTAACACGTGAAAGACCTGTAGACTAGTTGCATTTCTTTTAAATGGCAACTTCCATTGTGGTGGTTTTCTTGTTTTTTATTAAAAAGTTTTTTCTCACTTTGATCGTCTTTTTTAACCCTTCGACGCTCTGTTGGGGGCCTAAAAGATTATTGATACGATATTATTTATTTATTGAATATGAGTTTTAGCGGTAAAATAAATTAATTCTCATAGCTATGGTTATAAGCAACAATGTCAGTGCAAAATAATATTTTTGTATCGATTATTAATATGTTGTATTGACGAAATAGAGTCTTTTAGATCAGCCCCCCACACAAGTACTAGTGTTGCGAAAGCTGACGTAACTGCTGTAGGGTTGAAACTGATTGATTTACGGAATGACATAACTATTGCGTTTAGCGTAAATAAAAATGAGTTTGGGATCTCTAAAAGTTTGTTTATCGTATAATTTTGAAGGGGTAAATGTTAACTTCTAGTTGTCATTTCCGTCCATGTTAAAATTCAGGCGACCTCGTAACTATAATGTTCTAGATTCTCGTGGAGCTTTCGTAAGGTCAAAGGGTTTGATATGTAGAGTGACGTCACGATAGATCGACCTACTTCTCCAGCGAGGTGCATCCCGAAAACAAGCACATTCTTCACTTTTAATGGTTCAAACTGTCTCAGAGTTAATCGAGAAATGCACGATTCTCCCACGAATATAATAATTACACAGACAGTCAAAAATAGCTTCAACTGAATACAGGATCAAAGAACAATCCTTGACAGTTTTAAAGCGAGAGCCAAATTATATCATAGTTACAGCAAGACAAGGCAATTACCAATGTCGCATATATGAACTCAAATTTATAAACGATCACAAAAACCAGTTGAACCGTAAAAAAAAATTTGTTCAATGTTCCATTGTGTAGTAAGAAATGTAAAAGCAAAAAACATATCCATTTTGCTCGACGATCACGCAAATGTCCCATGATGCACAAAATCCCGACGATTCATTCCATTTCAGTGGGTATATATACATATATACATTGAACTGTAATCAAACGGAAAACTGAATTTCTCTCAGGCCACGTTTTTCGCGTACCCAGACAGGTATTAAGTATTAGAGGTTAGATTGGGATATATATCGAGGACGTGGGCGTCGGACGAAGCCTCGTCTCGAGAGTGCCGAGGGTCGTGCGTATTTCTCCAACAATGGCGGATCGATAGAATCGCACTTGCTCGCTTACCTACACGCGCTCTACATCTCGTGGACAGCCAGGACTGGTTCTGCTATAGTTGTACGTGACACAGAGGATGGTTCGCGAGTGGTGGCATTGGTGCTGGCGGTGAAACTGGCGACAATAACGTCGACATGACGTACTAACGTCCTTTTCGGGATCAGTCGCGATGTAACCCTTGAACGAAACGGCCTCGCTCGCGGCCTCCCCAAAACCACCACCGATGCTGGACGTTGGTTAACAATATTTCTATCATACACACCGTACCAGGAACGACTACTAACCCTGGAATAACTTGCTGTTTAAATTGTTAACAATTTGGAACGTTCGACCGACATCGAGTCCTTTGCTTTTGATCCGAACGGATTTTCAGGTACGTTCATACTCGCGGCTGTCTGTAACCTCAAAACTGGAAAGCACATGGCACGACTGTTGGCATGCAGCTTTTGACTGTTGAATTTCATTGTTGTCTGTCACTTAGTTTTGTTGTGTACTTTTATTGTTGCTCCCTTTCTCAAGACTCGTGCGAAATTTCCGTTAAATTTGAAAACTGAGTGAGGCACTGTGAATCGGTCGAAAAATGTTAACGTCCATTTGTACTTATTTTCATTTTCTGCTGTGCAGTTGATTGACAATTTATTTTTTATTTATTAACGTGAATAAAACTTACGTGGGTGGTCTTTGATCACGAATGTGAGATGCCGACATCGGTGTTCTGTATCGATTACATTCAACTTACATTGAAGAACTGTACGTAGCCGAGATTAGCTCGTGTCATTGACAGATGAAACGCGTGTTAACGTAACCCTCTGCTACTCTGGTGTTCTTGTACTTTGATGTCCACGCGGTAACGTAAGGTTAGGTTATGTGAACTATCGGACCACGAGACAATAGCTCTGACGTTAAGGATCAATAATTTTACGATTAGGTGTCAAAAAATTGTTCTTAATATATTTTCAAACATTTTTACATCTGTCAGTTAATTTCAAAATATAAATGATCCGAAAGTTCACGAAAAAAATCATTGAATCCACCCGTTGACATGATATAATTGTCATTGTGATACAAGCAGGACGAGGATTGCGTAATGGAAACGAATATGAATAAAAGGATTTTATTTTTGAACTTTACAATGAACCCAATTATGTAATCATCATCGACTAAAGGTATTGTGTAAGTTTTACGTATTGTCGATGAAACGAGGATACGGTTTTTGAAATGTCGTCGAGTTTGAAAATTTCTTTCGTTATTCTTACGAATTCACGTGGTGCGTGCGGAGCTCCAATCAGATTCCAAGTACTGCTTTTGTCTTAGATGAGATTTATAAGAGTTTTCGACGATACGCAAGCCACTTCGGTAATGTTATATTTTCCTTTCTCTCTCTTTCTCTCTCGCTCTTTCTCGCACTCATACCAGCTTACGCACACCTTACGACAGGTTACGCAATCGGCGTTATTTACGCATTCGTAAATAACGACGGCGAATTAGTGTGTGTTTGGCGAATCTTATCATTCTTAAAGAGCAATGGCTATATATTGGTAGCAGCAAGCCGCGCGAGGGCCCCAGTAGTAAGATGATAGAGGGTCAGGTACATCAACATCCGGTACAGCAGCCGTCAGAGAGACAACCAATCCTACAGACGAGCAGTTCCATCAAATTTGAAAAGTATGTTAATTTATTGTGGAAGTGACGATGGAAAGAAAATTTGTATCTATATAATTATATGTATATTTTAATCGCTGTACGCTTTAAAATTTTTCAGTTAGAAATTCGTGGGACACGAGTAATCGGATATTCGCGGGAGTGAAATATTTTCAAAGTGTAATAATTGTCGTGCGTCGTTAAAATTTTATTAAGTACTTATGAACTTTTATCATTTTTTTTAATCACTTTTCGTGGCTTTTAGATTTTATTTTTGTATATGGATGAAGAAGAGAGCTCATCGCGAAAAATAATTTAATTAATGACGATTCCACAAGTTTTAATTATCATCGTCATTATGACATAATCGTTACATCAAATTTTTGGCGAAATACAAAGAATTCCCTGAAACAGCGAAAAACGTAGAGTTAAGACTGCGTGTGAAATTAATAACGTTTATTATTTTTCTCACAAACAATTTAATGTATTCTACGTGTTATGAAACTGTTATAAAATTTTTAAAAAAATTCATTTCTTACGAGTTGCCTATTCATATTTTTTGAGAATTTATATTTTTGAAATTTTACCAATAACATACAATTTTTGTCAACAGTGGTGCACAATGTAAGGAACCTCTGCTGTACAGCAAGTGGAATTCGCACAGGATGACACCGACAACTGGCCGATCGCGCACAGCCTCCCTATCCAATGCGGGGGCTGCTGCAGCTTCGGCACATCTGACTGAGGATTGCGTCGAGGTGACGATGCTGGATGACGCTGGCGGCGACGGCGGCGGCCGTTTACCCGACGTCGTCGCCGAGAGCAAAATATACGGCGCTGACGCCGAATCCGGCGAATCCTACTTAGCAATAACGATACAAGTTTTCATCCCTTTTCTTATCGCTGGTCTTGGAATGGTGGGCGCTGGACTTGTCCTCGATTTAGTACAAGTAAGTCCCGCCAGTGGCGCCCTCGATCCATTTCATACAACAATGACGGTTTTGTTTGCAAGCTATAGTTAATTAATGAAGATTCAAATGTATAAAACACGCTTGTATGAATTCACGGGAATAATAGATGCTTTTTAATTTCAGTATTATTAATAATTTTTGTGGCTACAGTACAACCATTTTTTTTCTTTGTCATTCAAGTACTTTATGTTAACTTTTGTACTGTCTTTTCCAGCATTGGGTGGTGTTCAAAAGTGTTAACGAATTAATGATTCTGGTACCGGCACTTTTGGGGTTGAAGGGTAATCTGGAAATGACCCTGGCCTCACGACTCTCTACACAAGCCAATCTTGGGCACATGGATACGTCTAAGCAGCAGTGGTACATGATTGTTGGGAATCTCGTTTTAATTCAAGTGAGTCACTTGTTTTAAATTAATTTTTTCAATCGTTCTTAAGTACGGGTAATTTTATATCCTGATATTTTCTTTATAAGCTCAAACTAGCTAATTATTAAATATTTTATTGTACAGCAGCAGCTTGTGCCAAAAATTATTCCTGTGTAATGAAGGTGATAATCGGTTTTCGGTAGTTCAATCAGGTTTTGGACTAAAAACTTTCAAGATATTGGCTTCCATGCACAAACCGCCGTTATCAGTAATGCCATAATTTTATTTTATTATTTATTCACGGGCGCTGACGGTACGTGGCCTTCGGATTCTCGACTTGTTTGAATTTGATATGATCTTCGGTACCAACCTATATGGGCAACGTGTCACATTGTTTGGTTAATTATTAAAATATCACAAGATAATCACTTGTCTTCACGTAATTATTCATTTTGCTCGGTACCTCGTTTCCATATTCTAGTTTTAGTACAACAACGAAAACCCTGAAAAAAGTTCATCGCCAAGTACAATGACTGTTATTACAGGAGAATTCGCAAACAGTCAATCAACCTTACGCGTCATCTTCTTGGAAAACGTTCGTATAATCAGTCGTCTAGAAAAACGGTCGCACAACGTGTTTGTAGAATCAGACGGGAGGCGTCGCGACGCGGCGACGTAAAGCGCCGGGTTCGCTCTTGTACAAACATATAGAATCTCCTTCAGGTTGGCTGTCAGGAAGATACTCAGTATATCGTCATTACGAAATAACATTATACGAATGCATGCCGAAGAAGAATTTACCAAAGAAATGAGGTCGAAGAAATACAATTGTTTTTGTAACGAAAAAATACTATGAAAATTGGATATTTCGCTAAAAATATCCCATAGCATAAATTCAAAATTAACTATTAATTTTGTATCGAATCTATTTTATATAATTATTATGACACGTGGTTATTGTTGTAATCATTGGCACGTATCAACAGTCAGTAGTAACAATCAAAAACGTCTCTTTGTTACAGTGTCAAGCCATTGTTGTTGGTTTTTTGGGTTCGGTGGTAGCCATTGTTATGGGTGCCTTGCGCAACGGCACGGTTTCGCTGGACCATTCGTATCTTCTATGTGCAAGCAGCCTCGTCACAGCATCTCTGGCGTCTTTTGTTCTCGGGCTGATCACGGCAGGCGTGATCGTCCTGTCCCGTCATTGTCACATCAATCCTGATAACGTAGCAACACCGATAGCAGCCAGTTTGGGCGACATCACGTCATTGGCCCTCCTATCGTGGATCTCGACAATCCTCTACGAGGCCATCGACAAGCAGGATTGGTTGGCACCACTGATTATTGCTTGTTACATCCTCATCACGCCACTCTGGGTTTGGATAGCCAAGAAGAACAAGTACACCAATAACGTACTGTACTCTGGATGGACTCCAGTCATGATCGCCATGCTTATCAGCAGGTAAATTTTATGATTGTTAAATAAATTAGGGAAAGAATTGATTATTGTTATTTACATTGTCACAGTTGCGGAGGGTTGATCTTGGAATTTATGGTCTCCCGATACGAGAACCTTACCGTGTTTCAACCGGTCATTAATGGCGTCGGTGGAAATCTGGTGGCTGTTCAAGCTAGCAGGATATCAACTGCGTTACACAAGCAAGCTGATCTCGGGACACTTCTTATCCCACCAGGGCACACGCATCCTGTCATCTTCATAACACCCATCGCCAACTTTTTTGGCAAAGGTAACGTTTAATCTGGTTGACACTCTTATGGCACTTTTAACTTTTTTGACTGCATTCAATTTCATACATTGTTCATGGCTAAACTTCAAGTAAAACGTATTAGATTTTTAAATCATCATTCTACTGTAATACTTCATTCAGAGTATTACTCTATTTTTATATATATAACTGAGCAATCGTTTTTTGAACAATTGTTCTAGGAGTTGTATGAACGCGATACGTTTCTGATGAATATTTTGTATTTGAACTGGGCAACTTATAGCTGGAATATTGTTGGTGCTAGAATCATGCTGAGTTGCTTATCTGAGTGCTGATGTACCTATTTGTTCGAAGTCCTCAAGTGGACCACTAACAAGATCAAGTCACTGAACACTGACCACTCTATTCAGCATCCCTACCCACCCACATCGTCACGGAAGTGAAGAACTAATGAATTTCAAGCGTTTAGACAATCGAGTTCGACTGATTTTATTTTTTTTGTCAATTAGTCAATCTTGTATTATGGGATTTCAGTTTTTCTCATGTCCATTAAACAAACATTTATCGATAATATTTACTCGATCATTTATACAACTTAACACTTAACAATATAGTTCAGGAATGTAACCAGGCACTGATTACCATAATCTCATCATGTCCTACTTATGCAATTTCATTTGACTGCACCCAACGATGCGTTAAAGTGCACAATTTATCACTTGTCAACGATTTTCTTACGTCTGATCAGATGCTATTCAGATTTGCAGTTTCGAATTATAAATCCATTTCTTTCAATAAGGCGAATAGTCAATTGCATTTTTGTACCAGGTTTACAGCATCGAATCGATTACTCAAGTTTTTGTAATTTTCTTTCACAGGTGTACATGCCAGGACAACGAGGGTTCTAATGGCAATGGTGATACCAGGTCACGTAATTTTTATCTACATGATCAATTATATGAAGGATGGTAAGGCCTCGTTAACTCCACTCTTCGTCTTCGTCTACCTGTGCGCCGCGATGCTCCAAGTGGCTGCACTACTTTATATAGCCTACATAATGATCCACTGGATGTGGAAGCGAAAAATCGATCCTGACAACTCTGCCATTCCTTATCTCACCTCCATGGGTGATCTCCTAGGAATTAGTTTACTTGCCATAGCCTTCCAATTCCTTTACCTGGTCGGAGATCAGGATTTTGATACACCAAGGAAACCTTAATCGACAGGTACTTGCCTCTGGTGAATCCAAAGCTATTGTTTATAGAAAAAATTGCTGTTTTATTCTGTGATAACAGAGGTAAATTCTTTTTATTACAGACAACCCCTGGTACAAAGACTCGGAAAACCTTTCTGATCTGCCAACAAGAAACAACTCTGAATTCATATAAACCGATTTAACGAGACACTCGGAGGATCTGCCTATGGAAGATGCTGCAATGAAATAGCTTGACGTTCTCTATTTCATCCAATTACTTCGTTACGCGCTCGATGGATTCATGTCAATTAATTGGTAGTTGGTTAATTGAAGACTTGCCCAGACAACGCAAACAGTCCAAAAGTCGTCTTAAAGACGTCTAATACAACAGAGGTTATCGTTTAGACATCTTAAAGATAACTAGAAGTTGTGAACTGACTGGCTGGTTAGCTCAGGATTAAAAAAAAAAGATTCAATTCTAAACTAGAAGTCATTTAGCTAGTTTGTAATAATTATTCCAGTAGTGGCTAAAAGGTGTTAGGTAGAAAATGACTTTTTGGTGTCCTACAAGTAGTTTCATTGTTCAGCGTCTGTCCAGTGGTGTTACCAAACCATAGGTGTACAATTAGTACGCGTACATATGTGTCTTGACATAGTTGCCTTTGTACAAACTGAAAGCGCTAATAGGTATGTAGAAGATCTCTCGATTCTCGTAAAATTACCAAAATTAATAGCGACCAGCTGTTTAAATTTCTTCCTTTTGTCAAATCCGTAACAGACTGATTTATTTCCTCGTCCATCTTATTCAGAAAGAAATACAACATTTTTCGCGGACGTAAACCAATGTTTGTTAAATGTATTTGTAGTGAAAGAATTTTGACACAATTTTTATGCGACACTTCAATTGTCCATTGCGTAGTAACTTTGCTGTGCAGGCACACATTTGGAACATGGTACAGAATGTAATGTTCAGACTTATTCCAGACATTTCACTGACAAGTCACAACAACTTTTCCAAAATTTCGTGTGCTTTGTAGTCTAGTATTAAAGAATTTATTTCATATACGTTCATTATCACAATGAGAATGGCGGTCAAACTTAAAGAAAGTCTCAGACAAGTCTGTATCGGATTCGTTACAAGACACTAATCTTGAAATTGTATATTTTTTATAAACTTAGACAATTTAACAGATTTCATACTAATTCCACTCACTGTGAATTTTAAGATCCTCGAGGAAGGACTGCGTTATTTTCTGTCGATTCTTTCAGAACAATTGAATCCTTTTCATGATCCCGTTGTAAGCGTGGATAAGAAAAGACGCGAGATTTAAATGAATTCCTTGAATTAAAATACACTTTTCAATGATAATAAATAATGAAACAAGGAATCAACAGACAGTCTTTGTAAAATCACTGTACGAACAGGTATTATTATATTTCTCGTACAAATAAGTTAGACGCAAATGGTGATGGTGTGTATGAAAATGCAAAAATTTGAAAAATAAGGTAAACGACGAATTCTTCTGATGTAAGATGTATAAGAAAGTCTGTATAACAGTGGTCTGAACAAGAAACTTTGTTTAAGTGATTTAACAAAATTGTATTTATATTCTGTTCGACAAACTTTATGGCGAATTAGGAAAATGAAAGAAACTGTAAGAGCACTATGGAGACCGCCGCGAGCAAATGGCCGTTTTAGCGCAGTCAATTAATTGTAATTAACATCACTCAAGATCATCGCACTCGATCTAGAATTAATAATTATTAAATGTCCAAGGAAGCTGTACGAAAAGTGTATTGTTCTTGAAATTCAATCGTTGCGATACATCTAGGTACATATTAAAGATTTTTTCAATTAGAAAGAAAGAAATGGCGGAAAACTATTGGAGGCTTAACGAGATATTCTCGAACTCGTTCGTATAGGTGATCTAGTCCTAGAATTATCTTAAGATATTAAGCATCTATATAGTTAATCGATTAAATCTTATTTCTCGTAACGCGTGGCTTCATCGTCGATTATTTTGAGCATAGGGTACAAGTGTTTAACATAGTAGAAAAAGAGAAAAACAAGGAAGCATAAACACAAAAATCATCTTTATCATTCAGATAATTTCGAGACTAATAACGCCATCCACTGTCTTTTATTTTCTGCACAGAAAAGGATAGTGCCAATCGATCCGATCGCGAAGATTTGGCAAATGCATAATGTACAGGATTATATTTTGTAAAGAAAGTGTTATTTTTAATTGTACATATTATAAATAATAAAATATACTACTATTGTAACTGTATCGTGGAGTCTGTATTTCAAACAATTCTTTACTTTCTCATGTTTCAGGATGGACAAAAGCAATGAAATAAACAGAGAAACGAATGTCCATCAGCGGCAACGTTTGGTTTGCTTTCTGGGACAGCCGAGAAAATAGCGACAAAAAATAAAAATTTATATGCTTATAATGCCTAAAACATTGCTCCTTAAATGCTCCTTATGTTTTCCTAATTGCTCTGCTGCTACTATGCAAAGATATTTGAATATGCTTGAACTGAATAAAGCTTTCCAAATACTACTAAATATCATTGGACCTTGATTTAC
>NW_014334259.1:979-1434 GCF_000341935.2 Cephus cinctus | reverse complement strand
TTAATATTGTCTTTGTGTTAATATTATCTAAACCACCAGTTTTTAATTTTATATTGTTGATTATTTCTTTAATTTCTATACAGTTTGCAGGTGTGATTAACATAGTGTTCGGGTTGCAAGGAGGCCTTGATGTTTTTATTGGTTGTATAGTCTGCAGTTTCTAACTAAGCTTAGCACCTATAGTGCAATAATATGTATTCATATTATTCGCTATTGTAAATGGGTCTGTTATTTCCTGATTATTCTCATCAAATACCAAATATAAGTGATACAAATAGCTGCACAAACAGTTAGTATATCAATAGAGTTTTTAAATTTAAACTTATGTCGTTCGCAGAAACTTCCTAATGGTGTTGGAGTTTGCTATGTTTTGTGATGCTTTTCCGGGGTTAATACGCCGAGTCCTAAGTGTCCGAAAAATCCTGAACAGAAAGGGACCAGAAAAAAAGGGTCAC
>NW_014334259.1:0-406 GCF_000341935.2 Cephus cinctus | reverse complement strand
TCTCCGTCTGCAGAACTTTGCTTTCAAGAAGTTTTTCACAAAACATGCATTCTCTAAATATTATTTCATTTTAAAATGACTTATATGCTGTTGTGTTACAATACGGTATGAGTAATATCAAATATCATTTGTTCGAATGCAGTCGATTCAATTTCTTCTTCTGTCTGGCATTCATAAATGCGAACATAGCATAACTTTCTCAATTGACCATACATCGATGGAATGTGATCCTTTAATTTCGTTATCATTGGAAGAATTAACCAAGTAAAAGTTACGCAAGTTTCATAAATATTCTTATTCCTCGAGTAGTTCTCGAGAAGTTTTGTAGTTCCTGATAAGTTTTAACAATAGTGGTGATACGTAACGTCGTTAAAATACGAATTTTCGAAAAATTGAGGTGCTATAT
>NW_014334258.1:0-10866 GCF_000341935.2 Cephus cinctus | reverse complement strand
GACGCGGTTTTCAGTCATTCTTGAGAAAAAAAAGGCTTTAAAAAAATCTATGTAGGGTATAACGATCCTGACGTTTACATCTTTCAAGGGAGGAGATGGCTCAAGTAGTAATGTACTCGACTGATACCTACGTAGAAAGAGCGGGTTCGAATCTCGATGCTTGATAATATACTGTTTCCTTTTTTTTACATTTAAATTGTTCTTTATTGCAACTGAATATTAAATTTATTCAAATCAAACGAAAATCATCATTAAAAAAATATTTTCATAAATTCTTTTTCGCCTGAACATTCATATTTTCAAATTAGCGCTATTAGAAGAAGGGTCCTTCAATAACGACAACTATCTATTTTAATAGTGCTCTTTATTTTTAGAAGGCTGAGGAGCGGGTTACTCTAACAACGCACTAGAAGCGTTAAAAAAAAAAGACTTATCAGATGACCCTGACATTTTATAAACAAACGTTGGATAAACATAATTTCTAAAAATACGTTTTTAATGAAGATTTTCGTTTGAATTGAATAAATTTAATATTCAGTTGAAATAAAGAACAATTTAAATGTAAAAAAAACTAAAACAGTGTATTACACTAAACGTCGAGAGGAATCGAACCCGTGGCGTTCTACATACCACTTGAGTACGCTACCACTTGAGCCATCTGGCTACCCAAAAGATTTTAACGTCAGAATCGATATAAGGTGCATGGATTTCTTTAAAGCTTTTTTTTAGAATGACTGAAAACCGCGTCCTATTATTTTAACACGGTACTAGTTTAGAGATGACTGTGAAGAGTATCAATCCAAACAAAATTTCGCAGCGTACGACTTCTTCTTGGGGTAACACACTTGATTCGTAAGTCTGGCAACGTACATACGTTCAAGTCGCGACTGAAATAAATTTTACATCATTGTACAGAAAACCAGAAGCTGACAAACGCTATTGATACTCACCAGCGTGTCGAAACAGCGATAGATGCAAGAACACAATTTAAAATAAAAATATAAATGCAGTAGCTGATATATGATATACTGCTTGGACAGATATTTGAACGAAGAATGACGGTGGGTCCGGGGTAAGGTACGCGATTCGTAACTCTAGCGACTTGTGTTCAAGTCCCGGGCGACAATAATTTTATATTACAATAGAATAAGTTATTTAGGTGTCATAAGTACAATGTTTATTCGCCAGCGTTTCAGAAAAAAGATAGGTAGGAAAAATCTCATTTTTATACTTTAATATTATCATTTTAAACTTTATATAATGGAAAATATGAAAGTGAAAAATTAATTATAGTTGTGACTTATCCTCCATGGCACTTATTTGAATATTGGTGACTTTCGCAGTAAAGATACTTTAAAAATTGTGGTAAAATAAATAACACTAATTTCAGCTTCTCGCCGTAATTTTATTATTAGATTTACGCAAAAAATCAAGCTATATTACAACTACATTGACATGTCTTGCAAGTGAGTAAAAATCTATATTATTTTCTAAAGTCTCAGTACCTAAATATTTCCGATTTCTCTGAGATAATAATCGAATAAATGAAATTTAGGCATCTTTTCCTGCTTTATCATTATTCTCTTTATCCCGTGACGTAAATACTTATTGGGGCCCGGCGCGCTACTTCCCATTGCTCAACGCTACTAATTAATTAACTAATCGATAACGTCATACTATAGTAGCATGAACTGCCACGGCGCAGCCTGGCAGCACCGTGCACGCCGCCCATTTATTTCCACAGTTGGCCTCCACGTGGCAGCACCGTCAACTGAGAGTTCGCTGAGCTGTACCATTTCCCCTTAAGTCAATTGGAACAATGCGTACGTCCCCCCCCCTTCTTTTCTACCTTAAATAAGTGTATAAGAACTACCATACGGAGCAGAGGTCAGTTGAAACTCGATCGAGTTACTAGTAACATGGAGTCATTCAGCATACTTATGTTCACAATCGATGCGAAGCCTCGCGGTCCCGATTTTATTAGAGATCTTCCAGTCGAAGTAGCTCAGCTGGTTTTTAGAAAATTAGACGCCAAGTCTCTGATAAATGCCGCCCAAGTCTCCACAAGGTGCTTGGCAGTCTGCAAGTCGGATCCGAAGCTAAGAAGACGAGTCAGGCATTACTTACGCTCTGTGAGACGACAGGCAAACCAACATGGGTTACCAACCGGAATTAGAAATTCCAGTAGTATTGCTGTTCATACGACACAGTTTAGTCTTCAGCCTAGATGTAAGGTTGACATGGCCAAGGCAACTGGTATTACTGCTAAAAGGAAAACCTCTAGCAGTTTCACCAAGGTGCAAAAGTCTTTCCTATCCTCTAAAATAGCTAATCTTAGGATGTAGATGCTAAAAATAAGACAATATTTAGACATATGACTTATTCGTTTTTTAAAACGAATGTAAGATTTAAGGCGAGACTGTTTTCCTATATATTATATCCGTGTGAGAACCCCTTATTAACCTTTTCCTTTATTAATTGTTTTATCATAACATATACTGTTTGATTTATCATTTTACGTGGAATTAACTACGGCTACATACGTAACTTATGACAGTAGCGTAATATCTAGCTTTAATTCATCGACAAATATGCCGACCGATTTGGACTGTGGTTAAAAATGGTGTGGTAAAAATGTGGTGTGTGTAGATACAAACACATTCCCAGTAATGACAAAGAAGCCACGTAGACTAAGCATTTCACTCCGTCAGTCTCTGAATAAGTGACAAAAGGCATGTAAATATTAAAGATGCTGGGATTTGCTAGCCAAAAAGTTCACTACGTCACTATGTTCAAATTCCAAGTATCAGTTGTGACGTAGACACAGGATTTTCTATCTCGCCTCGGGCCCCACGTTGGGCGCCAAATTTTGTGACGTAGAAACAGGATTTTCTATCTCGCGAGTGAGCGGAAGCGCGAAAAGGAACGCCAGCCGAGGCTAAGGACCTCCTGCCCAGAACCGGCCCTTTGGATTTCTCTGGCTCGTTTTTGGATTTTTGAAATAAGCCGCTACACCGGTAAGTACAGCCGAGAGCGGCCCTTCTTACTACTCGGATTCCCCTCGGAGAAGGGCCGGGGTAGCCGCATTCATATATCCCGGGCGGAGATCGGTGGTCCAGGCGTTCGGGACGCTGACCTGCGAAGATCTCCGCTAGGAGAGTGGTTCGTCCACCGAGCTTGGTAGGATCGCGACCGCGTGGTAGAAACACGCGCCTCGTGATAAGGCAGGCTAGGGACGGTGGGGAACGGTTAACCCTGCGGCCCTTACGAAGGGCCGCGCTCGCCGTCAGAAGTTACTGTGCACGTCAATCTGTACTGGTTCCACTCTCCTTTATTTCGAATAAACGGATATTAAAACTTCGACCGGCATTTTCATTGGCGTACCCCGAACTGTTCGAATCTCGTCGCCCGTACGTTCCCCTCTATCATTTCAGCTAGCTGAGGCGGAGCAGCCGGGAGATCGCGTGGAAGCAGCCATAGGAGGAACGTCGGTGCGGGGATTCCGCACCTGGAGCCCAACAATCCGTTCTAGTTCGGATCTCGGATAGTTTTCCGGATATCAGCACGTTGGGAGTGGCCGGGAATTATTTGTCGGCTACGCCGTTGGCCGGCGTACGTCTCAATATATATAAGGGCCAAAACTGAAAAATTTGTATAACAAAAAACTATTGATCGAATTTCATTTAAACCAATTGTATGTGGAAGAGCTAAGAAAAACTCGGATACACATATTTTTTGAAAAAACAAATTTTTAAAGGATGAACCACCCCTATGCAGTGTAACCAATTTCTCAATTGATTGGCATTATGTTGCCTGGATTTGTCTTCCAATTATTACAGAATTCTTTTTATGTGTCGATTGAGAAGCCTAATCGTCTCAATAACATTCGGTTGCATGTCTTACAAAATTCACACCTTCGTTTCCTGACTCTCTTCTGACGTGACTCCTCGTACGTTCCTAAACCGTTGCGAACTCTGTATCCCAAGGGTTTTGGAGGTCGCTGAAACCGATTTTGGGTTACAAAATTTTAAATTCACAAGTCCAGATAGTATCAAAATAGAATTTTTCGATTTTTATTTCAGGGTGTACTACCGTTAAACGTATTCTGTTATGTTTATATGGAAAATGCAGATTTTTCGAACCAAATTCATTAACAATAGGTCTTCACTGACAGATATGGTATTTACATCTGATTAGTTATCGTGGAAATGCAAATGCGCTTGGCGCTTAGACCGTAAAACAATTACTAATCGCGCGATCTGTCTGATCCAGCTAATTTTTACCTTACGCGACTATACTTTCTGCAATACAGCTATGACCCGCGGAAATCCTTCGTTCTGATTGGTGCATTTTAAATGCTTTCCAATTAAAAACTATTGAAAATTTTGGCAAACGCTTTGCGGGACTGTACTTGGGGGACATCCAATCATCACCTACCTTTCGGTGTAAAGGTAATTCTGGGTCATCCTGTATATGATGAAATCTCTATTTAATTTTTATATAATAATCGCTGACCCGGCGAACGTTGTTCTGCCATATAAATTATTTCTAGTGAATATTTTGGTTGTTAAATAAAAAATAACGAATGTATTGTAAGTGTGTGGGGATGGGATCTATGACAAAAAGAGGAATTGAGCGCTGTAGCGATGACCGCTGATAAAAACAAAAAAAACACCAACCATTCATTTTCTCAATTCAATGTATTTCATTAACGTAACGGACATATTCATTGTTTGATCTCTTAAAAGTTAAATGTAAAGTGAAAGAAAGTAATATATTTTTTATCCTAAAGAAGGAAAATGAAATAAAGCAAATCAATATTAATTTCGGAGAGTAATTGAGTGTACGATATTCTTTGTCAGTCCGTCTTTAGCCAACACAAATAAGCTCGATGGTTTGCCCACGCGATAACAAGCCACGTATAATTGTCCGTGGGAAAAACATGGTGTGCCCAAATCCAAGCCGCAAACAGACATCGTTTGGCCTTGCGACTTATTGATTTGGACATTTAGCATGTGACCGGGCAGCTGCCTTCCTGCGCTACCTTCGGGCAGCACTCCACTTATGTTGGGCCCGGGTGCAGGTTCGCACTTCCGAGAGTATTTGCTTGGGTGTTTCCTTTAGGGAAACTTTAGTCATCGGGACATGTTACATCCCAGTATTGTTTGGTCGGTGAGAACTGACCTTCGATCCGAAGAATCCGTGTTGAACTCTTTGGGTTATGATACACGGTCGCCAGTTGGGTCGTCCACCCCAGCACTTTTCGACGTGGGCGCTAACCTACTACGGCGCGTTCCTCCAACGCTACTCTTTGCCGGTTTGTCGTCTTTGACGTGAAAAAGCCCGGGTTGGCTGCACTCCAAGTGGGGAGATGTGTAGGATCTCCAGCTCCGAGGTATTCTGTCCCCTAAGGGTAGAAGTTGCTATTGCTTCGATGTAGGCCACTAGCCTGCGTCCTATGGCTTCCGCCTAGGCTTCAGATTTCTGGGCTCCTGCCGGATGTGGTGTTCCAGAAGGATCTCGGCAACTATGGCCGGCCACTCGTGGATACACTTCGTAAATCCACGTGTCCCGATCGAGCGTGGCTCCTGATCGCTTCACCTTCTCCCAGAGGTGGTAGATGGCGGTGCTGTATTCCCGAATAATTAGGATCCGGTGGGTATTCCTACAGAGGCGATCTTTGCAAGATTCTCGTCCACGCACGCACTATCGGTGGCACTCGCGCCACAGAGTTTATAGTTTATGCCTGATATGAATTTAGGTTACCCCTAACGACGCGGTCAGTATCACGCCGGGATTGATTCGTTGTCGAGCACGGATCTACACGATACTAAGTAGTTCGTGGCGTCACCGCTAGATAGCGCGCCGTTTTGTCTTATTATTCGCGTGTCTAAGAGCTCACGCGAAAGACTCAACCCGATATCACGAAATAAGAACTACACTGTCTCACGATTAACTAATAATCAGCAATCGAGCAATTGCGTCACTAGAACGTCCATGCGATTTGATCCATTAATATTGGAGGAGGAATTAATTAATTTCCCGACAACTTTCCCGCAGGAAATACGAACAAGGATATCCGCCGAAGGCGAATATTTAATCGATGTATCGATGTCGTCACTGAAACCTCGTATTAACTCCGAACAGATCTCGCGGCAATGCGAATTAATCGTCCATTCACGTTATCGCCGATCCCCGATAATCCCTTCAACGTTGCGTGAGTTGGCTGCTCCGTGTCTGCATCTCCCCCTAGTATTGAAAAGGACAAGGAAGCCCAGTGGCTCTGATGATGCGTATTAAACAATTAATTACACGCAGATTAATTAAACCAATGGTTTATTGCACAAATCACATAAGACACATGCGTATTATGCGCGATCCGATTTACAACGATTTTGTATTTTACAAAAGAATTATTTAGTCCGCAGCTTATTATAACAATAGACTTTAGCTAATCCGCACGCTTGTATATTGCCCGAAAATGATATAGCCGCGACACGACGCTCGACGTGTCCATTGAACTCCTCGAATGGCGGCGGTGCGGCACCTTATATAGGGGCTCCTCCCACCATCATGACTTTACGCAATTATTTCTAATTGATAAATATAAATTAATAAAACCACGCAACAATATGACTATTATATACAGTACAATTGATAACAATTACAACTTGGTCATATTGGCGCTCGCTATTTAATAAATTGCGTAAGCCCGATTATCACGCGCATATTAAACATTTAATATTTATAAATGCGTACAAACATATAATCCTGGTCCTTAATCTTGGCAGTGATTAAAACATAAGACAAATTGACAGTGGTATTAAATATAATTTTTTACAACACTAAATCTTATCTTCCGTATGGGACGAGGATCTTTTCTTTATTATTAACAATATGTGCGATAAGTTAACGTAGTGGTGGATGATTACATTTTTAAATGATTACATTTTTCATCTTCCAATTACCTTAAAGCTAATAAATCCGATTTCATGGATTTAGCATCTAATTTTGGTAATTTTCCATTAGAGCTACTTGACCTTATTCTTCACTTTTGGCGGTCATTACAATTGCTTCAAGTCACGTACGCCAATTATTTCAATAATTATCTGGCTACGTAAAAACTACGTTAACAGTAGATTTATTATTGCTAACTCGCATTATGCTACACAGCGCTTATGCGCGGCGCCTGCCGATGCAGATTTCTATACTCTGGTGCAGCATACGCAACATATTTCCAGTCGTCGAATATTTCGTACAATTGATTATTTATAACAATTTATTCGTTATCGGATAATCCGTATCGACGGCCTGGTTTGGTGGATACTCGTAAACGTTAATAATTATTGCTAATTATTAATATTTTTAGTTAGCTCCAACTAAGTCCCATAGATGGCTTTTAGTTTAATTAATAATTTCCAGTTTTTCGCAAATAACCTAATTACACTCATCGCGTATTAACGGCAGATGATTACATAATTGCTTATTTGCAGTTATTTGCTATTTTGCTATTTTTCCCGAAAATAACCTATGATTATGGTTTTATAACCTTCCTATCACCACCGACCTAACTACTGCAAAGTGGAGGTTTGGCGGATGGCCATTCTTTATGTTCAAGGACCACAGAATAACGATTCACTTGGTCACTGACCATAACACATGTGACAAACTAAACGACGGTTAACCTTCTTTATTCATCTGAGCATCATGGTTCTCCGTTGGTCACAAGCAATTGGACGCGCATGTTTATATTTAGCTGGACTTATTCATCATTACGCCACAGTGGCGATGATTTCAAGCAAGCGTTGATCTCATCAGCGTACGTTGAACGTGGAATGACTGGAAGTATTTGTCTGAAATCACCTGAAAGGAGTAACAGAGTGCCGCCGAATAGTTTGTCGTTGTTTTTTTATATCTTTGAGTGTTCTGTTCAACGCCTCAAGAGAATGTTTGTGTGCCATAGTGCATTCATCCCAGATGACAATTTTCCATTTTTTCAGCACTGTCCCGATGGACGATTGTTTTTTTATGTTGCACACTGCGTCTGGGTCATTTTGAATATTCAGTGGCAGCTTAAATGCTGAATGAACTGTTCTGTCTCCATCCAATAAAGTTGCCGCAATGCCAGATTTTGCAACGGCCAATGCGATGCCATTATTTCATCGCATTTCGACGAGAATTAGCGAAATGGGAAATGTTTTCCCAGTTCCACCTGGTGCATCAAAGAAAAAAAGAATCCACCATGTCCCGCTGAAACTGCCAGCATAATTCGGCCGTAAATGAGTTTTTGATCATGAGTCAGTAGTGGGACATTGCGAGTAACAATCGCTGCCATTTCTGCAGTATCGTACTTCAGTTCACGATTCATTTCAGTGTCCATTAAATCCGATGCACTTCGATTTGGCGAACTCATACCGAAATGACTGAGTGGTAAATTGGCAATGACAACGCAAAGATCCCCAATAGCAATCAATGCTTCATCGTACATAGCGTCGCTGAATTTAATCGTTAGGTCGTTGCACCGTGAACGAATTCGATGGAATATATCGTTAGTCATTTAATCTTTGTGCTTATCCCACAACGTGTCTGCTCGTCCCGGGAAACATGTAGTCAACATTATAGCGAATAGTAGACGAATTTGTGTTGCTGCACAGCCCAATGCTGCTTCAGCAAGCATATCGTCCCAGTGATTGTCGTCTTCGAGCAAGCCGAGTGCAAGGCATGCATGTTTATATGTTGGATACTGTTGTCCATTAACTTTTCATATATCTTGAAATGACAATAGTCCGGGGACATCAACCAACACCAGTCGCAGATAGAAGCAATCAAGCTGCCTTGGATTGACTGTATATACTCGGCCCAAAATGTTTGATTTGAATAGGCCGCGGCACGCATCAATTGGTGTGCCTTGCTTGCGGGGCATTCATTTTTTTGTTTGATACCATGTGAAGTAGCGTGGTACTTCGAAATAGAGTAGTGTTCGTGGAAAGGCACCGAAAGTGTCCGCACGATTACACAATTCGAAAAATTCGGTGAGTGTAGTTTTTGGTGGATTTATGGCACGCTCAATTGCGATCTCGTTCGTGAAAAATACGCGCTGGCCGTTTTCAAGATGGACGGCTAAATATATAACTGCTGGGTACCGTTCATGAATTGGGAAACCAAAGATACGCCAGACAGCTTCATTGCAACTGATGTACCGGCCAATTTGGTAGCGCATTATTTCGTCGTTGTCATTCAATCGAGGAGCATTCACAGCGGTATTTTGAATTTGAAACACAGCCATATCGCTGCCTTTATTCACATACTTGCAAATGTATTTGATGCTCTTCACCGAACTGCAGAACTCAACATTAATATGAGCATTGAATGTTTTGCTGAGCAGAGGCGAATATGGTACCACCCAACGATTATCAATGTCAATGTCTGCGTTGTTTATATTTAGCGTAAATGATTGTCCGCCATTATCAGTATTTCTACGACAATATACTGGATATCCGTTGACATTTGTGATTGTGTCGTTGGTGAAATCTTTAGGAAAACGCTTTGTACATTTTCCATCTGCCATGCAAGGCGATAAACGACTTAGATCACCGCATGGGCCATGAATCATGTTTGTTGTAACAATATTGAACAGTAATTGATCAGTAGATGGATCTGGAATTTCCGTGGATATTACACTATCGATTTCCTCAGGGCATATTTTGTCGACTAACCAAATCAAAATGAGGTAATCCTCGCTTTTGCCACTCAACCGAATACATCCAGCAACGTGTGGGACCGAATACGTGTAATTTTGTAATGAAGCTCATTAAAGACTTCAATTTTTGTTTGAGCACACGTGCTGTAATGTCATGACGATGTTCATCAGCCTCTCGGGATGGCGTTTTGCCCTGGCCATAGCAAAGATGTAATCTCCTGCCACTTTGGATTACATGTAAACGTGATAAATAAACACGGTCGTCCGTACTCGCGCACAAAATTCATAGCATCCTGTATGTATTCTTGTATATGACGTGGACTGCCTACGTACGATGATGGTAGAATGATAGAGTTACCAATTTCGGCGGTATCGGCGTCGCTCATGATAGCGTCTCGCAAGTGAATGTATTCTTCCGCACGCAGCTTCTGTTGATTGTGTCGTAGGAATCGCAGTCGGTCGCTCTCTACCTTCGCGTACATGTCAACCATGAATTGTTGACACAGCTCACGATATCGCAGAATGACGTTGTCCTGACCGCGTCGAATCATCATATGATACGCATAAAAATCCATCGAGCTCACTTTCTTGTTTGTTTCGGCTACTGTAACAACATAAATATAAATATTAATTGAAAATGAGTAATGATGTTCATAATGAATGAATTACCTGTGTCGGGATCTCGTTGTTTAATGTTTATGCAGTATCCGTCTTGTCCGTTCCAGAAAATTAGCGGATATTGGAGAGCGTCGTATGAACGGTGTGTGTCGGTGATGAACTCCAGGTTATTGTTTCTTCTTCAAATCACGATTTCTCGCGTCAATGAGCGGTCGCCAACCATGATTCCAGCAACATCGTCAACAACAGGCGCATTGAATCTACGCACGTGCTCTCCAGTTAGTGTTTTATCAGGATTGATGACAATAGCTTGATTGTCACTTTGCAATTCGTGCATGTGTGATTTGAAGAATTTCAATAATTCATTGTGCTCATTCAATAGGGCGTCCAGTTTGCCGACGATGCACCTGTCATTAGGCGAATTGAGGTTATTGTAGCCTCAACGTGCATCCACACGATTGATGTCCTCACCTCCCATGAAGTAGACTTGTACAAATTGATGTGGTTCGTTTGGCATTGGCAGCAATGAGCCTACTTTGTGGTACACT
>NW_014334257.1:3291-6651 GCF_000341935.2 Cephus cinctus | reverse complement strand
AGGAAAGTATATTCTTAAATGTAGAATGAAATTGATTTAGAAAGAAGTTAAGTCATTTAAGAATTTCGTAAGCTTTGACACAAGTCTCAACTACGTGTTGTAGTCAGTGCCATCTGTTATCTAAAAAAGTAGTTGGAGGTACGAAGACGACGACGATGACTGAACTAAATTAAAATCATCTCCTTTGCTATTTCAATATGCCTTGATCTCGTACAGCAATTGCATAGATCTTGGTGCCGATCGATTCAAAACGGGAAACCTAAACACAGAAAACTATGCAGAGGAACACCTGAACACTCTGAACTTTCACATTTAACACCTAGATGGAAAAAAACTACGGAGCAGAACACCTGGACACCTTGGACTTCGACGCTCAACTCTTAGATACAAGAAACTACGGAGCGGAACACCTGGACACCCTGGACTTCCACGCCCGACACCTAGATACAAGAAACTACGAAGCGGAACACCTGGACAACCTGGACTTCCACGCCCGACACCTAGATACAAGAAACTACGAAGCGGAACACCTGGACAACCTGGACTTCCACGCCCGACACCTAGATACAAGAAACTACGAAGCGGAACACCTGGACAACCTGGACTTCCACGCCCGACACCTAACTTCCACATCCAGTACCTAGATACAAGAAACTACGGAGCAAAATACGTGAACACCCTGAACCTCCACCTTTGAAACCTAGTTGCAGGAAACTACGGAGCGGAACCTCTGAACACCCTGAACTTCCACATCCGACACCTAGATACAGAAAACTACGAAGCGGAATACCTGGAAACCCTGGACTTCCACATCCAGTACCTAGATACAAGAAACTACGGAGCGGAACACTTGGACACCCTGGACTTCCACATCCGACACCTAGTTACAGAAAACTACGGAGAGGAGCATCTGGAAATCCCATATCTCTAAAAATTGTCACCTAAAATACGAGGAACTATGTTAAAACACACACATACACACATACGTACACGCATACACACGCGCTCCAGATGAAAGCCTTAATAATTCTCTACTATTGTGAAAGCAGCCTTATGTCAACTGGAAATTCGGTGTGAACGGTAGCATCACGTACAAAATGTATTTGATTGTGTTGTGTATTCGTAAATTACCAACACCATCCAGAGTACAAATAGGTAAAGAAGGCAAAGCAGTCAGCGCCATCTGTCGTGTGAAAAAGTAGATGGACGTGCGAAGACGACGACGACGACGACAAGGACGACGACGGAACTGAAATAAAATCATCTCGCTCGCCATTTCAATACGCCCTGATCTCGTACACTAATCGTATTGAACTTGGTGGCAATCGCTTCAGAACCTTCAATTCCTATAGTGAATGTAACAATAACTTTTCCTCATATATAGCGGTTCATAAGATATTTCGTTCCAAACACAGGTATAAGGAGTTGACTCGAGTGAAGAGTCTCGGCGCGCTGCGCCCTGTACAGCCGGTTGCCTGTACTTGGCGCGAGACTCGACCGAGTCTCTTGATCCGTTATAGCGAGACCTGGGGGCGTGGTTAAGTAGGGGTGGGGGTGAATCCCGAAAGTATTACGGTTAAAATTTTTTCGTTTCAAACTCGACGCCCCAAAAGTTTAGCGAATGAAATTTTTTCATTTTAAACTCGAGGCCCCAAAAGTTTTACGACTGAAATTTTTCGTTTCAAAAATGGGAAGTGGAAATTTTCTGTACGAAAACTAAACGGTAGCAGTAAAACAATCAGACAAAACGATATGTCGGGAAGTAAAAAGGAAAATTAAAAGACAAGCCAACATCTTGAAAAAAAGGCGCCGTCCAATCGCTGATTTTTTTTTTGTGCAACGAAAATTTTCTGAAACTTTGGAGAAGAACGTCATGGGGCTTAACATGTTATACAAAAGATTTTATGACTTAGACGATTTCTGGTTTCAAAATTCAAAGGAAATTTTACCATACGAAAACTAAGCGGTAGCAGTAAAACTATCAGACAAAACGATATGTCGGGAAGTGAAAAGGAAAATTAAAAGACAAGCTGACATCTTGATAAAAAGGGTGCCGTCCAGTCGCTGAGACATTTTTTGTGCAACGAAAATTTTCTGAAATCTTGGAGAAGAACTGCAACTAATGGCTAGGATTTCTGGAGCCTTCACATTTCAGCCAGACAATCTGACGCTCCTAGACGACCACGTGTTTCGTAGACAAAGAATTTTACCATACAAAAACAAATTGGCGGTGTTAAGTTCTTCAAGGTAATTTTACGGCTTTGGTGATGAAAAAAGTATGGCCGTTTAAGGGTTGGAAAATGTCTTCTAATTTTCGCAGGTATGAAAAAAAATGTCCGAATTCTATTAACCCACAATAGTAAGGGTAGTTACCTAAGTAAAATTTAAGATTGACTTTAAGATATGGGTCATAAAATAAATTAGGTTTGTAAACGCTTTGTAAAACTGTCTGCAGAGTGAATAAAGATAAACTTTCATCATGAGGAGAACCGCAAGATGCAATAAACATGGCCTTCTCGAGACAGGAAAAGAATATTGGAAAACAGTGCGTGATCTGCGTATGCGAAGAATCGAAAAAAGGGAAAGGATGGCCTGGTTGTGGTACGAAGGATGTACAAACGCTCCTTGGGCATTTGATATTTTTGATTTGTATTTCTTATTCGCAATGAAAATAAATTCTGCAACAGGCCCTTTTGAAGATTAGGGAGTTAAGTACTTTGAAGAATAAGGATAATGGAATAAAGTCAATAATTTATGTTATACAATCTGTTTTTATTTACTCTTCATACAATTTTTCTATGCTTTAATTTAAGGCATACAATCATCCCAGGTAAAACTACAATCTAAACGCTCGAGTGAACTATTTACTAAGTCGTGTATCGCTAATGCTACTAATTCTGTGGAGAGATGATTAAATATGCAATGCGAACCAAGAAGATCCGCTACAGTGCTAGGCGTGATATTCGAAATTTTACCGCTTTTAAAAGCCCCTGTAATCTCATTCAAAAAACTATTACGAGTACGTATCGTAGTAGTATAATGATCATCAGCGAGCATTAGATAGGAACATATACACGATTCTAATTTTAAAAGTTTTTCAAAACACTGCCTCTTAAAAGCAATACTATTTTTCCCTGATGTTATTTTTATTACGCGGTCACCATATAATTCACATAATATAATATTACAATTTGCGAGGGGTATCGTAGACCATTCATTATTTTTTGTAACAATATCTATAAAATGGGCTATGAATCTCTCAGAGTGATCGAGAAGAAGTCGCCAGTCCAGTGGTAGAAGCGTCACGGCATCCCCTCTACAACCAAGGAGTTGTAAAGTCGGTTGATATCCATTGTGAAT
>NW_014334257.1:2132-2492 GCF_000341935.2 Cephus cinctus | reverse complement strand
TCTCAGAGTGATCGAGAAGAAGTCGCCAGTCCAATGGTAGAAGCGTAACGGCATCCCCTCTACACCCAAGGAGTTGTAAAGTCGGTTGATATCCATTGTGAATGTCTAGTCCCACGACGACACGCTGCTGATTGTTTAAGTTGTATACAGTTTGCAACATCAGCAATGGTGATGGTTTTGGAACAGGTGGCGATGTAGATGTAGAAGGCGTGGCATTCACACCCACAGATCTTTTAAGCGGCATCCTGTTTTCTCCTTCGTTAAGTGCTACCTTTTTTCGTTTACAACCGCCTTCGTTTTCCTTATTTTTCCTCTTCCCATTTTCCACGTCAGATGTTTCCGCAGGTAGTGATTCTTTTA
>NW_014334257.1:0-2094 GCF_000341935.2 Cephus cinctus | reverse complement strand
ATAGACTGGACACATTTTCGTACAGACTTTTTCCAAACGTTGAGATTGCTCGTACATTTGAGGGTTCGCACACAATATCCAATGTTCAACACCATCACACTTCTCTTCATGGTATAAAGCGGCGTGAGTAGCTGGACAATCCCAGTCAGAACTTTGAGAGTTGACCATTTTAACAAGGATATCTGAGATGTAACTAAAAATGTTTGTTACTGATTGAAGATTCTGGGAAACGACGCTTCTTATAGGGCTAGAGCACCATCATCCCCCACTCTCTATCCACCATCCCTACATAATAATAGAAACTGGTAGCAATACGAAATCTTAAAAATATTTTCTTAGTATTTAACCTCAACTCTTTGAAAAACTTTACAGTTTTCTAGTACATCTGATTGTGTTAAGTTATGGATCCCCGCTGGCTTCACCCGTGGTCGGCCATTGTGGCAGGACCTAGTTCATGCGGAAAAAGCTATTTCGTTAAAAACTTTATAAATTACATCGAGGATATGAGCGATGTTCAATTTTCTAGAATTATCTGGTATTATTTCGAATCACAGCCTCTCTATCGTTCGAAGGAGTTGGAGAGTGTTGAGTTTCAGGAAGGGTTACCTTCCTGCTCAGACTTTACCGGAGAAAATCCCATACTAATAATTATAGACGACATGATGCGGGAATCTAATGAGCAGATAGTTGATATTTTTACAAAAGGTTGTCATCATAAAAACTTAAGCGTATTCTTCATTACTCAAAATATTTTTCATCAGGGACGAGATCAGCGTGATATATATTTAAACGCTAACTATATTGTCCTTTTTAAAAACCCACGAGACCAAGCACAGATTCAATATCTTGCACGTCAGGTGTATCCAATCAATCCCAGATTTCTTCAGGATGCTTATTACGACGCGACATTGATACCTCACGGCTATTTACTTCTGGATTATTTGCAGCGGGGACCACTCCCGAAAGAACGCGATCATTTCCTTGAAATGAACCGAGACATGGATGAAATATTACGATCAAAACTGCAAGCTGACGAAAAATGGAAACGCTACAATCAGATTCTACAGCGATATTTATTTTTTGCTAAAGATTCGAGAAAAACGATAGCACTCCCCATAGTGGATAATGCGGAATCGCCAGCGCCAATAGTACCAACAATCACCAGCAACGAGGAGGAACAGGAACCCCTAAAAAACGATCTGATAGCTAATGTTAGCGAGAGTGTACCTCAAAAATTTCGACGTAAGGCTGAACTTTTGACTAAACATTAGCTCTTTCGCAGTCTTGTATCGTGGAAGCCAAGTGGGAAAGTATTTATAGATGGTACCGAGGTACCCGGAGCGAATATTATTGATTTAGTTAACGATACTATGAGAAATAGAAAGAACTCTAATCCAGTCGGATGGGAGCAGTTTGTCGAAGTATGCCATAAAGGTAACATACCGCATGAGTTTATAGGAAACTCAAAGATATTGAATTATATTCGCATGAAGAAACAGCTCGATGTATCGGGAATTAGACAAATTGGGAGCAGTGATTCGGATGTGGGGATACAATCTTCTCACAGTAGTACACCTCAGCGACATCAGAGCTTGAAAAAAAACGGTCATCTACACCCGCTAGCACCGAGAGACCATCACGATCGCCATCTCCAGATCGAACACCCGGTAGAGCACTAGTAGTGTAGGTTTGGGGGTTCTGGACCAGGAGACCTGTAACCGACATATACCGACACTCCAGAACCTTCGAAGGTGGGTGTCCGTGCTAAGTTGCCGTCGTGCGCTCTACGATTTCCGGAAGTGACGTCACCGAAACTCTCGATTCCAAGAATTTTCGCTCGATTCCGGGAAATTTGCGTCACATTCCGGGAATTTCGCGCTCGATTCCTGGAATTACGCACGATCGAGAACCTTCTAGAACATTCTAGAACCTTCTAGAACATTCTAGAACATTCTAGAACATTCTAGAACATTCTGAAAGATTCGACGGTTCGTGTCCGTGCTAAGTCGCGAGGGCACGCTCCCAGAGCTGGCGGTCCTCTCACGCGACGTTTTGAGACAGCCTTTTGCCCCCCATCCCGGAAAGCCATCCAGA
>NW_014334256.1:0-1176 GCF_000341935.2 Cephus cinctus | reverse complement strand
GTAACGTGGCGTCCGTGGGACGGCCAGTTACATAAAAGCGTAGGGGCACCGAGAGCCGTATCGCCGACGAAAGCCGCCAAGAGAATGCCTACGACAGATAATCTCACCAACAGGCTTCCGAGGGCAGTCCCCGAGCCTTTCTACCTGCCCCGCCGCTAGGGTCCTGGACCCCTTTGCAGCTAGCTTAATACAACAAGTGTGCTCCTCACCACTTTTGCATAAGCCGGGATCGACACGTTCGATCAACACGCCTTCCTTAGAAGTACCAATAACCTTGGTGAGGCCGCCAGACACCTAGCTCACAAATTTTGGTTATCCTCCGTATTCTGACTACCCATCTTTTCGGTGGGCACGCCGAGCTCTTTGCTCTTTTCGACTGACGCCTCCCATTAATCGGGAGGTCGCCCTCTTCCCAAATGCATGGGTCAACAACCACTACCACCTCGAGTCCGACACCACATTCGGGCGAGCCTCCCTCCGAAGAGGGAGGTGGCTTGGAAGCCCGAATCCCGAGGTAACACTTTTGCCAAACTTCAGACCCTGTTGGTCACGTTCCGTGCTAAGACGTTTCTGCCAAGGTTTTTATGCATACCAATTCTGTGCGTTGGTGAACGCACTGTACCTCAAATGAACGAGAAAACCCAGTCCATCAAGATCCCTTACGGAAAATGCCTACGACAATAGAGGTTCATATCAAGGGGAAGCCGGGGAGAGAAACCGGCACCGCCGAGCCCGAAAATCGGGCGGGCGCCCGGAGACTGGCGGGCTGTGAGCGCCGAAAAGCGAAGAGCGGACCGAGGCGAGAGTAAACGCACGAGTTCGGGTGAACTCGGGATTCTTCGGGCATCCTCGGACCGGGGGCCCAAAGGGGGGCCACGTCGGTGTGAACCGCGGATCGGGAATACCGAAAATCGGCGGATAAGGTACCGCGATTTTTCCGGTTTGAGTGTGGTGAGAGTGTGTGAGATTTGCAGGACCTGTTGGGCAACATGGCTTTTCCCCGGACGTGATTTGGAGAATTGGATCTATTGACGACGTCGGCGCTCCTACGGAACTCAGAGTGACAGAGGGAGGAGACGGCCGACGAGGAGGAAAATTGCCAACCACCACCACCCGAGCGGCGAGGAAGAAAAGGATTCGATTGCTTCGTGAGCATAAATGAGTGATCATTGAAAA
>NW_014334254.1:0-5290 GCF_000341935.2 Cephus cinctus | reverse complement strand
CCCATTGAAATGCTATATGTAGATATACATATATTCCGCATATAAAGATTGCGAGGCACAGAATACATGGGTATGTCCAGTCTATTGAGATATAGTGTGGACTACGCAATCCCTACCTTAGATCCTTTTAAAAAGTGTCCGCTCAAATAAACAAAGACGAAATGAGGTGGTGGCCAATTGTTCTCGTTTTCTAATGTTTCCATTGCCTATGTTTTCTATACTCTCGTACTACGGCTGCTGGTTAGAAGAAGATAGGGCTTGGCCGCCAGCATCGCTATCTTTTTCTTTCAGCCGACCATTTTTTCTGTTTATGCGTAGTCCATACTATATGTTAATGGACCAGTCTATTTGTACTCATAAGGGGAGGAAACGGTATGGGGAAATGAAGTTCCAAATGAGACTTCGTAGTGATGAAACCTCATACCATGCTTCAGTTCTACCGACCAATGGGCAGCAAATTTTGAGAAAAAGAGCCCTAAAGTTTGTATGGGAACTTATATATCTAAAGGTGTAACCTAGCTACAAGTGGTTTGGCGGGCGAAGCGGTAGCGTGTCAACTTGATAAGCCAAGGGTTCCGTGCTCGAATTTCTGTGCTCGTGAATTTTTATTTCACGAATTTTTTTGCATTTTATTTCTGAGTTTGTTTAATATTATAATAATAATCATGCAAATGTGTGTTGTCATGACAATACATATTTACGTGATTATTATTACAATATTAAACCAATTTAGAAGTAAAATGCAAAAAAATTCATGAAAAAAAAAGTTTACAAGCGGAGACTCGAACACGAAAACTTAAAAAGTTACAAGCCTGCATGTTCAATTTTTTTTACATCCAATTTTTTTTAATTGTTATGAGTAGTTATTGAACTTTATAAATAAAGTTTACAAAAATGATCAAAAAATAAGTAATTTAAATAATTTTTGCAATGTAAAATTCCTTTCACTCTAGAAATGGACTTTGTTGTTGAAAACGATGTGCTATTGAAAACTAATATCAGAAGACATTAAACAATTAATGATTATTAGTACACCTAGGACTTTTTTAAAAAAGTTGCTAAATGTGAAAAAAATGGAATTTCACATTGAAAAAATGATTTCACTTACTTATTTTTTGATAATTTTTGTAAAATTTATTAAGGCGTTTCTATGGACAGCATTTTTAAAAATATAAATAAATCGCTAGATAGCGATAAAATCTTTTAAAAAACGATAATTTAGATTATTAAAGATTTGAGATATTATTTGCATTCGACTATATTCTTAAATATGCGAGTTTCAATTACTCGTAATTATTGAGATAGCTTGGTAATGGCGTGTTCATTTTTTTTGGTAGCCGACTTCGAGCGGCGCGGTTCGCGCAGCATCTTTGATAATATGATTGACAGATTGCAACAGCTGGCTCGAGTAATTCTTATATTTATAAAATTGCATGCGAACAATAGGTGTACAATAACAGTTTGTACAATATACAATATATATATATACAATATACAGCATTTATATAATAGTAATTAATATAATAGAAGAAGTATATTTCTTTAATAGTAATTTGTATAATAGTTATACAATAACAGGTGTACAGTAATGTATACAAACATAGATATAGAAAAGACATAGATGTAGCATAACCCTGCGGCGGGAAGCCGTTCAGGGAGGAATGCCGAGGTAGACTGTGCCTACTTGTGATTGGTTACTATTGAAAGCAAGCGCAGTGATGTAAAAGTGCTACGTAAAACAAGGAATAGTAGTATATATGTAACAAAAATACGAGTGTTGCGTTACGTATACCATTAGACCCCCACTATCTCGAATACAGTGTTGTCAATTCACCACAATTTTTTGGCGTTAGACACATTTTCAATCAAAGTTCATTTACGCGGACCGATATTACTTTTTTAGAACATAGGCAATCTCAGTAAAACTTTCTGTAAACCTTCTTTATATTGTTCACTACTTATTATCAATTTTATATATGGCACGAATTTGTTTGGAATAAGATATGGGACGATATATCGATGTGTGGGCCTATAACGTTATAAGGCCTATGCATAAAACTGAATAGATCGGTCACTATTGACTTCAAGTATTTAAGTAACGAGGTAAGCGATTACTTTAAAACTTCGCAAGAGCTTGCACAGTGTGTTGACAAAGATACTGAAAAATTTGGAATTTATGGCATTTCATGCTATTGTCCATAGAAGCACCCTAATTATGCTACCCAAAAATATATGAAACAAAATATTTCTAAGCAAATATATTTTGCGTTTTATATCACGATATAAAATAATTGTTTTTTTTTTTAATATGCTCTTCATTTTAATACATATTATTTATGATATTAAAAATTCAGACGGAGTGCCATCCTTCTCCGCTTTGTTTTTTCCAAAAAGTCCCGTGACTGTGACTCCCGTGCGTTTTCATTATTTGTTTCTTGCGTGGTGGCAGGTGGCTTTTTAATGCGGTTTTGAGGGTTCATGAAAATTCCGGGTTCCTCCTTCTACTTCACTTATATTTTTTATATGCTTTCTTCTGTGGAACGTATCAACGGCATAAAAATAGACACGACTGTATAATATAATAAAATGTATATAGTATAATATACTCATACATTTGCTACATTCCAAGTTAATTATCAGATTCAATAAAAAAAAAGTAATAATAATCGGGTCTCGAACCCGAGACTCTCGCTGACTCGTTACCATGCACGTATGATATTTAGTTACCGTGACGTACAGATTGGGAAAACTGTATTTCAGTTGTTATACACGTTTGGAGTTTGCTTAGAGTACTCTGATACATACGCTTAACCAATCAAAAACGTGGGTATGGTTTGAAGCTTCTCCGTCCAGGTGACGCGTCGACAATAGAAAACACACGCTTTACAGTGCCACCCGGTATAATCCATGCGTCTCACGGAGCTCACGAATATCACGCGTAGTATATCTATATATACTCGACCAATCAAAAACGTGGGTATGGTTCGACGGCCCTCCTCTCAGGTGGCGCGTTTACTCCAAAATAAATTGGTTTCAAGAATATCGGCCCATTGGCAATCTCCCTACTCATCTCTGGTTGATCAGAGTCAATCAGAGTCGAAGCAGAGATGAGTGGGGAGATGCACAACGATCCGGTTTTAGGCGATACCAAAAGCATGGCGCTAAATCATAGCGGCGAGTCCGGGAGTAGGATATCGTGATCATCGCTTCTGTCGATGTTACAGATTTCGCGTAGCCGCGCGGGTCGTGATCATCGTTCCAGCCGATATTGCAGTCAGCGAAAATGAATGGATTGGTAGTGCGGAAAAAGTTGCCGCCTCTCACAAACATAGATATAGAAAAGACATAGATGTAGCATAACCCTGCGGCGGGAAGCCGTTCAGGGAGGGGTGCCGAGGTAGACTGTGCCTACTTGTGATTGGTTACTTATTGGAAGCAAGCGCAGTGATGTAAAAATGCTACGTAAAACAAGGAATAGTAGTACCAATCATGTTAAGGCACAGTAAGGGAGGGGGCAGCTTGAATTTCATTGGTTATGCAGCGAACTCCCCCCCCTCATTTTGCCTCACGCCCCTCGCCGTAAATATCAGTTTATGCTACACCTATGTCTCCTCGGTTCATTTTCGAACACACTTGGTCAATTCAGGATTGGTCAATTCCTTTAGATCAGTATCAACTAAACCGGTTCAAGACCGCCGTGTAAACGTAGTTTAAGGCCTGTTATCTTCTGGGGATCGATTGTGTAACTCAAATGTAGTGAAAATACGTAAAGTGAATAGCTGTTAGCCAATCGCTGTGCTTGTCTTCTTTCGAACCTAACACGCGATTGGCTAACAGCCATTCATTTTTTGTATTTTCACTACATTTGAGTTACACAATCGCCCTCCTGCGCGCTTCAATGTATAAACTACGTTTATTTTCAAAACACAAGTGTCTGATTCGCTAATAGCACAGGTAAGCCGAGCTTATGCATTCAACCGCGTTGAAGAAAACAGACATGAGAACTTCAAATATCCGATTAGTCCGAAAAATGTGTTAAAGCTGCTAAATTTCAGTTAACTTTCAAATAGTACTTTGAATTAACATTATCGTCAAAGTTATCTAATTTAACTCTGTTTGCATGATCTTCAGGTAAATATTATTAATCAGCAGTATTGGCAATGTTACGAAAATAGATTTTATATTTTACGACTACAAGCGTGTCGTTCATTATATTGTAAAAGTAATCTGTCACTTTTATTTTGGATAATTAGATTTTTGCGTTTGTGCGTAGTAAAAAAAATGGTTCGATTATTAACATAATTTATTCATATTGTCACTTAGGTCACTTTTATAATTATCGGCATAACTAGTAACATAAAACAAAGGTTATGAATAGACATTTTTCTTTAACAGCACAAGTCGTGAAGAAATACCTTATTTAAACCCTGCCTTAAAAATATTTTATGACCGATTAAAAATAATTAGTCTGAGAGAATGAGAGATAATCATATTTACTAGTGATAACGAATGAGATTGCTATTGCCCAAAATCATTTAAAAATGTTTTTTTTATATGTAGCAATCATACATAAAGTCACATTGGACATGATAACCATTTTCACAATGGAATATACATCGCACGAGTAAGAAAAATCACCTGGAATCAAAAAAAGTTACTCTAATGGTTAGGCTGAATCAATGCCTTAGCGTTTTCAAACATGTAATTTCGCCAGTTAACCGAGGGTTATCTTTTAGTAAAATCATAACCGAAATAAAACCGTCGTGTGATTGCAGTCATCGACCACGTTCACACGGTCTTATTCCGGGTTAATTATTACTCATCTAAAAGAACTGATAAATCCTGAATTGACCAAGTGTGTTCGAAAATGAACCGAGGAACGATGTTAGCGCACTCTCGGCTGATCTTAGAACGCAGCTGTCATAGGTTTGTTCACAAACCATTCATAATGTTCACGTTTGCAATCGAGCTAAGTGAAAATCAAATTTTACTTATTATTTAAAGATGCTTTAATTAAATAAAAAACTAATTGTGGAGCAATTGGGAGCAAATCGGGAGCAATTAAATCATCAAGAAACTCATATGAAAATCTGCTCAGTTATTTGGAATTTCAATAATAATAAAAATGTTCTGTTTAAATGAATATTTATTAATCACTGCATAGTAGCAGTGGAGCAATTACAGAAACACATGGAGCATTTAAGGAGCAACTTTTTAAGCATTATAAACCGTAACGTATTTCTTTAACTTAACCCGACACCGATAGCAAGACATACGGGAACGACTATCT
>NW_014334253.1:0-16561 GCF_000341935.2 Cephus cinctus | reverse complement strand
TGCTACGAAAATTGGTTCAAACGCATGCAAAAGTGTATTGCTCTTCATGCAGAATATTTTGAAAAACAATAAAACCAATTTTAATTGTAATTCTTTGTTTTTTCATTATTAGGCCAGAAATATAAGTAGCAACCCACGTATAATATGCATTTACATGGTAGAGAATCTGAATGTTTGGAGCTGGATACACCATTAATGCATAAAGAATTAATACAGAATACAACGAACGAGCATGCTGCCACTGAATTATGTCAAAAGAATTTAAATATAATAGAAAAGGAAATTGTGTGAGAAGATTTGAATCACAATCCAAGTTTGCAAAGTATTAGAATATTACATTCCAGAAATGATATTTCAAATTCATTACATCATAATAATTAAATTGTTATTATAAAATTGTACAGATGAAGGCGATGAATATACTTGTAGTTTAGAGGATAACATAAACCTATCAAAGTTTGCAGTTGGTAACAAACAATATTCTACACCGATGGAAACTTTAAAGGAAACTTGTGAAGTTTACAGTAAAGGTAGCATCAATTTAACTAATTAAAACAACAAAATTATAATTGTCTATTAATTTTTAGATACTCTATTTATAACGTCTGCAATAAAAGGACTAAGTATGAATTTAACGATCTGGATATTAACGAAAATACCAATGCAATTAACAACTTCTGTCCAGTATTACATAGTGATACAGTCTCATCTAACTTGATTCACAAACATACTGGTTTCATTCTGAAAAATCAGAGTTCTAGAAACTTATGGTCTCTTCAATTCAGTTCTTCAAAATTCATACAGAAGTGAAGCATACCTGGTGACTCTAATCTGCAGGTTTTGTGAACCATTATCATCACTATCATTTACAAAACCCTGATTACAATCTCATCTGGACTGAGAGTCCATCCAAACTACCTCATTAAATCATCATACTCCCAAGGAAGGCAATAAAAGGAAACAGTTGAATTCCCTGGAAATCATTGGGTAAGCCTATGAGTACATACACTCACATACAATCAGGTACACACAATAATTCATTCATACCCAGACTTACTAACTCACCTAAACGGATCAAGAATACCCGAGCAAAGAAACAATCAATTCGTTCAGTTAAAAGTTATTCTAGTTTTCATTAATCAGAATATCATATCAGACTCAAGGAACAACCTTCCTTATATCGATCAAGGTATCCTCTGGAACCTATTTCCTATTCCTCCCGAATCTTATCTACTGGAACAATTGTCATAACGCGTGGACGTATCGTTTAGCACCGGCAAATCTGACCAACGAAACATCCTAACTACCTTTTCTAAATCAGCATTCACGAAATCTCTATAACACTCAATCGGTCCTCTTAAATATTGAACGTAAGAACATAACCATATTCCGTGTATTTGAAGAGCGATCGTAACAATATAGATAGTATTAGAATACTATTAGTACATTCAAAGTAAGTACTTTGGAATTCCTGGCACACACCCTCCAAGCAGTACTCGATAAGGAATCACCTAAAGTTTTATAAATTATTAAATCACCATTAAATCATAATCAACTACGGGAAGTAGTAATGTAAAAGGGCAGCGAAAACGTTATAGGAAAGTTTGAAAATACAATTAAAATGATGGACCATTGCGAGATCATACAATAGGCAAACATGTAGTGACTTATGTACTTGGCCCTAATAATATGATTTCAATACTTTTTACTTTCTCATCATATACAAAACTATGTAAGAAAGTATTGCAATCGAAAAAAAAATCGACTCCCAGATTTTGATGGAAATACATATTTTGAGGGTCCTAGATTCCAAAAAAAGCATTCACTCATTTCTGTCTGTGGTAAATTCTGTCCAAAAACACATTAACTTTCCAAAGAGGCTACGGATCGCAATGAAATTTGTTGTGTGTCTTCTGTGTATAAAATGCAGTTTTGGTATTGTAATTGACACCAAAACGCCAATCCGTTATGGCACTTAACCTGAAATGTGAAAAATTAAAAAAAAATTCTATCGATAGTCTTATTAAAAAATTACTATGCTCTAGTCTGCAGTGTACAGACCTTTCTTTTTACCAGTTTTATGAGAGCCAATAAAAAAGTCTTCTCAGTATACATCAATATCTAGACGTAGATACAATAGATACACCTCGATAAAAAACTGAATAAACTAAAAGAATTCTCTATTTCAACTATACATCACTCAATTCTTAACATCAAGTAATTTCGCAACCGCAACGTGATGCCAGTAACAATCGTGATGAGAAAGTCACGTGTTGCGATCACGCCAGTAGCACCTTTTTATTAGAGGAATTCACAGCACTCCTGTACTTAGCGTAGTTTTTTATACGTAAGTGTTTTTTTGGGGGATACACAAGTTTTTGTTGCTCAACGGGATATAGAAGCTCTAAACACTGAAATCTACATTTTTATATATATAAAATGTTAATCCATTGTGATTTCGCTAATTAGAAAAATATATTGTGTTGTCGAAAATGTTTAATGGCATACAAATTTAATTTGTAAGTCCATTTTTTTAAAAGTGCATAAAGATATATACAAATTTTTAACGGAAATGTAATCTTGAATGCATATAAGCGTCGTTAATGGTGTCCAGCTTGTTGAAGCCGTGTGGTAAACGTAAGAGAGGAAAGTGTGCTGGATTATTCACATACCTTAGGCCGTGCGAACAATAGAGAGGATACTATACAAAATGTAATCTTGAAATCTACATTTTTATATATATAAAATGTTAATCCATTGTGATTTCGCTAATTAGAAAAATATATTGTGTTGTCGAAAATGTTTAATGGCATACAAATTTAATTTGTAAGTCCATTTTTTTAAAAGTGCATAAAGATATATACAAATTTTTAACGGAAATGTAATCTTGAATGCATATAAGCGTCGTTAATGGTGTCCAGCTTGTTGAAGCCGTGTGGTAAACGTAAGAGAGGAAAGTGTGCTGGATTATTCACATACCTTAGGCCGTGCGAACAATAGAGAGGATACTATACAGTAACGTCCAATTGAAGTGGAACACTTCAATTTTTGTATATTTCTGTGAAATTATAACCGATTTCGAAAAACCAAAGACATATTTTTTATGAAATTTCATTCCCGTTCGAATGGTAAATGTTTCATCCCGTTCGGACACAAAATGGCCGAGCGACAGGGGTTGGAGTGAAATAGTGCATTTTGGGATTTTTCGAAAAGTGCGAGAACTAGTAGTTCCGGAAGGAAATTCATACTTCTAATTATGGCACGAGAAAAAGCATCCTTCAGCAGTTAAAAAACACTCCCATTGAACCTCTGTAACATCACTCTAGGGGAGAACTACACCTCCTTGAAGTGAAAACACTTAATTGGCTATAACTTCCGAACGCGCCGGTCAATCTGGTTCAGTTTTTGCGTGATATCGTCTTTAACGATAATGCAGATTCTCACAGAATTATTGTTTTTGGAGACGATCCCGTGCCGGAAATCTCGAGATATCGCAAGCGCATCCGAAGCTTCCCCGCCATTTTTCATTAGGAGTGCGATAAAATAAAAGTTCCATATTTATCCCATGTTGTAACTGAGCTTTCAACGATTAAAACGCGCTTTTAAACAACCAAAAATAAATTTGTTAAGGGGTTAAATTTTTCATTTGAAAAAACACCTAAATTTTGCGAGTTTCACTCGAGGTAGTCGGGTGACTACTACCCTACTACGCGCGAAGCGATTTTCATCCGAGTAAATTATTGTGAGAAGTGAACCTACATGTAAGGAAATGTTGTATTTTGCTCATGGCAATGCTTATGAGTTATATAAATTTTACCGATGTTATAGTGCGCTCAATATATTATTATTCCATGCAGTAATAAAGAGATTAGATAAATAGATAAATGTCCCTATTACTTGAACGTGCCTCAAATCCCTACCGGGGTAACCTTCATCATAGTAGTTTTCCCTCACCACTTGATAGACATCCAATGGATAGATGGTGTTGGTCCAGCCACAAATAGAAGCACCCCTCACATGTCTGTTTATTCCTATAAATTTACTCGACTAGAGTGAAAAATTTTCCTTAGACAGTGCATAATAGGGGCACTTACCTTATGACGGTAAGTTCATTACCGATCGAATAAAAGATTCACCAATGTTCCAAAAAATATACGATAATCCTGAAACTATCAAAAATGGGGAGAATGATGAAAAAAAAAAATGAATTATTTGACGTAATTGCTCCTGACAATAATCCAGTAATTGTTTTGAGCGGACACATTTTTAATGACTCCATCTCAACAATACACGGAACGCTGCATTGGATAGTTAGATTGATTCATATTGTTGCCTGAATATGGTTTTACCATAATATGTATAAAATGGGCGTACTAGCTTCAGGTGTTTTTTTTGACTGGTCGAAAGCAATATTATTGCATTTTATACATACTATGGTAAAACCATATTCAGGCAACAATGTGAATTAATCTAACTACCCAGGGTAGCGTTCCGTGTTTTGTTGGCAGAGAGAGTCATTAAAAATGTGTCCGCTCAAAACAATTACTGCATTACTGTCAGAAGCAATTACATCAAATAATTCATTTTTTTTTTCATCATTCTCCCCATTTTCGATAGTTTCAGGATATTAGTTGGATAATATCAGGATAATATCAGTATATTTGTTGGATCATTGGTGAATCTTTTATTCGATCGGTAATGTCATTATGAGTACCTTCTTTTCAGCTAATGTCATAACCATAAGGTAAGTGCCACTATTAAGGACTGTCTATGAAAAATCTTTCACTCTTGCCAAGTAAATTCATCGTAATAAACAGACATATAAGGATGAGTCTACTTGTGGCTGGACAGTTTTGAAATTAACTATACAGTGAAGTCCGGTTATTACGATTTCGCTTAAAACGATCGACAGCATATTGCATCATACTTACCCCCCTGAAGTGTGGTTCTCATACAGATCCTAGGGAAGTTTCTTAAAATATATTCGCGTGCAAAGACAAAAGCAAAGATACTCACTTGATTTAATGCCTGTTTGGTTGGGAAAGTCACAACTGGATTCTGACCATGAAGTTCCTTTTTTGGAAGCCTTTCCATGCATATTCTCATACTTTGTTCGGATCCCAAAGATATGACACAGAAGCCCTTCGACTGCCCGTTTGCACGATTTTCAAAAAACTTCACTTCAACAAAATCGGATACACCTATGCTCTGGACGACATCTGTTATATCCTGGTCACTTGTCCACTAGAAGAAAAAATTGTTTATCATAATATTATAAATGCAGATTAAAGCTTTCAATTGTTTGAAGTATTTCAAATATTTCAAACTGCACGTAAGCAGCGAAGAGATACGTGTATAAGCGTTTTTAATTTGTTAGGTGATAATTTCGAGATAATTATCATTAATATTTTCGATTATTAGCCTATCGACATTGAGTTGGACGGACTTGGGACTAGAATACTACGGTCCATTCTCTACTCATCTTATACTCAATTTCAAGATTTGTCATAGTTGGAAATATTTAAGTAGAAAAAAAAATGATTCGACACAAAAAAAAAAGAAAAATATTGGTTTAACATAATGAATTAATAATATTATTAAGCGTAATAATTTGTCTACTTCTAGCCTGATAATTGTGAGTATTGTCTTTCCTAACAATTGTGAGTACCTTCAGAATTATTTTTACAATTAGTCCCATGCTTCCAATAAACAAAACCATTCTATTCCAGCTAATCTTAAAAATATTCCACATATTATTTTGCGATATAATTCTGAATATTATATGTATTCAAATTGCAAGAGTTTTAAAGAAAAATTGGTTAGCCATAAACAGATGGTTCTTCATGATAGATCTGAGTTTCCGGTTCAACTGTGCATCATTTGATATATTAATCACACACAAAATCATTCGATTATAAGTTATGCCTATGAAATAACCAAGTCAAAATAATAATTTGCAGTTATTTTGATATCAACAGATTACAAATAATTAGACAGAGAAATAAATGCAACACAAAATCTCCGAAATGAAAACTATAGTTATTATTACTTTATATTCGTACCGCGCTTACTAAATCATTTTTAACTAATGATTTCATAAATATTAACGATGGACCGATACTAGTTTTAAAAAACGACATAGATAGAGGTATAGCATATCATATTGTGGGATAACATCTCAGAGTAATATAATTTTAATAATCGTAAAATCTGGTGACATTGCCTTTATTCGTTTTCCATGACGGCTAGTGTCCAACTGACTACTTTTGCTCCCTGTCCGCTGACCTCTCCTTCATCCGCACACCCACACGTCTCTCGCACAAACAGTCGTACACAACACACACGCTCTCACACTCAGACATGCGTTCTTACTTATTTTCTACAGTATACATAAAATCGCAAGAAAATGAATGTTTCAGAAAGAAATTCAAGCTGTAAAATTAGCGAATTAAACATAACACAAAAGCAATAAATATTACAACTTCCGTTATTTTTAAAACAAGATCTTGTCTAATGTAACTTTGATATGTAATGCTTTCTTTTTTTCCAATGAACAATAACCAGTGCACGTAAAAAAACTATGCAAATGACTCAACAGCCATATTGAATTTTCAACATGAAACTTATACTACACAATCATAGGCTCGTTAAAAGCTATTTAAGGTAGTTCGACCACTCGAGCACTTCCAAAATATGGATCTCAATGTTATATTTGTTCTTGACAGGCGCTGAACAGTCGTGCATGAAGATTTCAAAATTACTTACCGTCTAGTTTACGAGATACATGGAATGTAAGTAACCAAAAATACACCATATAAATATACTTTGCATCTTAAAATAGTAATATTTCATTCGAGATATATCAGCTTCCAGGCAGTAAGAGTGTATAAAATTGCTAAGAGACTTTTTTTTCATCGCTACGATGATTCTTAAATTGAAAGTCTTGGAATTTTTATTACTTTTTTACTACATTATTTAAACAATATATGATATAACAATTTTAAAGATGAAACTCTGTCCTTCCGCTTGTTTGAAAGAATACCTTACGTAGGAAATATTTTTGTAATGAACGATATACATAAAATTCACAGGAATTGAAATATTATTATTGTAATGATAGGCAAACCACCTTAAGTACGAATTTTTCGAATTTACAGTTTCACTTCCTTAGTGAAAATTAGTAGCGATACTAACTTTAGTAAAAATTTAAACCACCACAGTCCAAAAATAAATATCGGACTCGAATTGAGACTCGAGGCATTTGGCCATAGGCGTTTAGTTAGTTAACAAAACGTATAATCGACCACAATTAGGATTCCAGTAGACATTTAAGCATGGCTGACAGTCAGAACAAAAAAGCGGGGAATATCAGTCGCGCCCGGATGCCCCTAACACCAACCCATCCGAACCACATAGTAGCGTGAAGTAAGAGAGAAAACCGAATCGGGTGGGCTCGTATATTGGATCAGTATATGACAATAAGGGCCGGTTCCCGGGAAAGCTTGGCAGGGAAGGTGCCATGTGCGAACGAACATTGCTCGGGACCATACTGCATTTGGAAAGATGAGAGAAATCTGAACCTCCTTAAAGTCTAGCACGGCTATTGGAATACCACTGCAGTTCACATATGATAAAGCAAAATACTTGTTTCATACTGTCCTAAGAGAAAATATAGTTTCTCTGCTTTCATCATATCATAACGTTGGTAAAATAGACCTAAATATTGGAAAGTTTGAAATTGCCCAATTTTGTGAATTCACCGTATATTCGGTCAACTTTGCGATACACACACGACAACAAAGAAAAACTTTGACAGTGGCTCATGTCTATCTTTTACAGCCTGCTAAATCAAAGTGACATCAATATTATGATTAAATGATTATACATATACAACGTAAATGCTACAGTGAGAAAATAAATTACACGCGTTCATAGAAGAACTTGACGTTGTTGTTTTACAGCTAATATTAACGAAGCATGTACAAATGCCACAACTAAGGGCCGAACTACATATCTCAGAAGAAAACAGTTTGCAAATAATGTATACCTTTACTACCAGGGAATTAACCTAACCAAACAAAATTTAACTAAAAGGATGCGATCCCGTATCCACTTATATTTATTCTGCTGATAGGAAAACTAAAGAAAAATATATCATTTAAAACGTAGCGATGATTGATACATATTGCACAACCATTTGTCAAAAATTTCGTATTTCAAGGTATAAAAATTAAAAAATAAAAGATCTATGAGCAAGATAATGTTCTTATAAAACCTTTATTCCCTTTTTTATATATATACTACCTCAAAATTTGAAAATATTAATCAATGTTTTTTCGCTATGACATGGGCCGTAATTTATGTTAGAAATTATTTTTAAGTAAAATACTTCATTTCAAAAATTTATAAATATAAATTACAATGCAAGTTACAACCAGTTAAAATTACATACATGGTTTCGTACTGTAACTTGAAATGTAATTAATACTTTAAAATTTTTTAAAACCAATATGTAATTAATTTTTTATTTAAAAAGAATTTCTAATATAATTTGCAGCTCAGGTTACAGCAAATAATATACATGCGCAAATAATATACATACACACGTTATTGTTCCCAACAAATCAAGAATTCGTTACTTCCATACTCTTAAAAAAAATTCTGATTTTTTCGATAAATCATATTAAGATAAATATTTTCTTGTAGTCCCAGATCTCTTTTTCACGAATCTCAATGCACTTTTTACATTCAACAATATAAAGGAAAAAATTTAGTTATATGGTCTGTATTTTCCATGAATTTTCGCGACGTTCATTTTCATACAGATCATAGCGTTTTAAATATTTATCGAAATCCTACTTTTCTTTGTTATTCTTGCTACTCAGGCTTTGGCGTAGCAATGGGATTAAAAAATGAATCACTGCAAGGTCAACCTGGACATGGTAAGTTACTAATGTATTGAAATAATATAACATTTGAGGATTAAAATACTAAACATTATTTTTTTAATTAAAAATGCCTTGGGTTTAAAAGGAGATATATAAATTCTGAAAAAGTTCACCAAATATTTTGTTATATCACTGATACATTATGTTAATTTTTAAAAAATCCAAACCCTATGCTATCTACTAACTGTAATTAAAACTATTATTAAACAAATGCAATTAACCTACAATTGGCATTTAGCCGAAGTCAAGTACTAAAGCATCATTTAAACAAAGATAAACTGCACTATATGATCTACCAACCTAAGGTAAATGAAGATATGCACTACATTTCACTTTTATTCTTTAAATCATAATAACAGATTCTGAAAATAGTACTTATCTGCAAATCATTAAATTGGTCTCAGTGGCAACTAGAATCCTGATGATCATAAAATACAAAATATCAGGAAAAACGAGACTAATCCTCTAGAATAAAGCATCACACCAAAAATATTTCCATATAAAATATACCATCCTTGATACTATCAATTGATTCTTAGAAATAACCTTTCCTGGGAACCTTCAATTTACTAAATACTTAATATATAACTAAAACTTCTTAGTTTGATTATGTTAGAAAAATAAAATCACTGTTTCACTAACATACATCTGAACTCAAAGTTACTAATTCATACCTTGTCGACTACATTTATTACTAATAAACTACCAATTTATAACATTCTTTCTATAATGCATACTTATGATACACATACTTCTTCTCCAAATGATCTTTACACACTAAGTTAAATAAACCTTGCATAAACATTAATAATACTGTACCAAGGAATTTAGTTATAGATAGAATATAATGCTAAAAACAAATTAGGATAGAAATCTAAGGTTACAAACCTAAGACAAACTCAATGTAATATCAGATAGCATTCAATATTTACAATTTTTTATGCTAATCATAAAAGGTCTAAAGAGCTACCTTGAAATAATATAATGATACATTAGACTTACCCAAGTTAAATTGCCAACATACAACTGATGGCGCCTTCCTATTTGATTTGGTTGAATATTATTTCCAAGTTGATGATATGGAGCAGTACCATTTGATTCTTCATTCGGTGAAGTTGCATCAGCATCTCCAGCACCACTATTACTACCAGACACACCACCATTTCCACCAGGAGGAGCCGCAATTACATCATCGTATAGATCTACTCCATCTCCAGCAAACTCGTCCTATATTGAATTTAGAAATACACGATATAAAACAATTTGGAAACTTTGAACTGCTTTTTATAACAAAATATTAATAACTTATTACCACATGAAAATGTTTAAAAAATACATTTATAATTGCAGACAAATATCAAATGAGAAAATATATATATTTTACTTAAAATTCTTTAAATATAATCTCATATTAAAATAAGTCGTTCCAATACCTGTTAAATCTATGTAACATAATCTATAGTTTAATCATAATCAAGCTGAATAGGAACATCCAGTTTAAAAATATTCTAATATAATAAAATATTTACATTTGAAAAAGGGAAAACATTGATAAATGAAATTTTAATTTAATAGTGCAAATAAAGGAAATATGAAAGTTCCTATTAACAAATTATATTGCATAAAAGTATTTACTTAAATTTACATCATTCATAGGCTTGTTTACAACTAAGCATTTGCACCACAATTATAACATTATTTATACATAGAGATATCTTACATTTTACTGAATTATGATATGCATTCAGTATTACCATAATCTTACAAAATAATATCAATAGTAAAACAATTTCAGAAAAAAAGAAAACTCAAAGAAATTTGAGTAAAAACCAATTTCAATTTCAGTATATACGAGAAAGATAACTGTCGTCATGCTACTTTTAAAGTATATAATATTTCGTCAAAATCGTTTGTCTTACTTTTAACTGAACTCGAACTTTAATGCCAATAGGAAAATGCAAGTTGCCCGAATGCTTGCACCCACCATTTTTCACTCTATCTTTTTCGCACACATTTTCTCTGTCATTATTTACTCCGGCATTATGGTCCTAATAGACTCTCTTGACAAAAATGAGAAAAGGTGGATAAATATTACGAGATGAAGTGCAAGCAATGTTTCTAGGTGAGTATAGCTGTTCTTGCAAATTTTAAAAATCTATTCAATAGTTAGTTATATTCTAGTATCTGTTTGCCGCTCATGCCGCTTCTAACCGATCGTTATCGTCTCCTCACTGTGACGCGGAATATTAGCATGAAAGGAAATATTTATTAGGGCTTATCAAAGTTCTACACACATTCCAAACATAAGTATCATTGATTAATGCTATAATCTTAACTAGATACAAAAAAAACAACGTTAAATTACCTGCGCAAAATCTTGCTCAAGATCATCGGCATACAAATCAATGTCACCGTCCGCCATTTTACGAACACCGACGCTAACTGAACTCAACGAAAGCGCCAAGCATATACGCCCAAGTTTAACCAATCATAGACGTGTAACACCTAAGAATATAAGTAGAAACCACCTATAGCACCCTAAACGCAAGTTCTTCAACTTAAGTCCAATTCCCCCGATACAACTCGGAACGTGAACTCGGTTTATCTTTAAATATAAGTGATCGGCTAATCGCACAATTTAATCAAGTTTCTTCTTCTATTGCCGAAGGACTCAAGGGACCGTGAAGCGTTGTCAAACGAATCGTACAACTAACATGTGATCCTATTCCTGAATCTTACTATAAATTTATAACACGGTGAAATTATAATATGATTGTGCCATTGATCATTTTGAAAACTTACTTTCCTTTTATTAATTAAAAAAAACCCTAAGAATTTGCCGTATTAGGCTTTTATGCAGGCAGGTGGTAAATTTACACGAGCAGGTTTTAGAAAAGATTAACCAATCACCTTCGGTTATTCTTTTTAAACCTCAGGCATATTCCGTAATTAAACCACGGTTACAGTTATTAAATTTCAGTCAATTGCATCGATTGATTTCGACTGCTGAGAAAAATCAATCGATGTTATTGGCTAAAATTTAATAACCACACTGTGGTTCAATGACGGAATATACCCTTCCAGAGATGAGTAAGGAGATTGCCAATGAGCCTGTTTTTGGTGGTCTCAATTTTTCTCTGGTTTCGGCGCGCCACCTTAGCGGAGGGCCCTCGAAGCAGTTCCACGTTTTTGATTGGTCGTGTATATATAGTAATACTACGCGTGATAATCTGGAGCTGTATTTTCGCGCGTCGACGCGCCACCTGAACTAGACTCTCGAACTAGTTCCAAGTTTTTGATTGGTCGAATGAATTCGTGTGTTCTTCGAGATCCACGATTTTAAACCGGATGAACACTCAAATAGGGAGAGTTGAATCCACCCTTTCTTACTGCATATTACATAAACCCTAGTAATGAGGTAGTAAATTTTGCCGATGTTAATTCCCTTAATATCCATATGAAGCTTTGTAAATAATGGAGTGAGCAAATAAAACTTTAAACAGGAAATATTTATTAGGGCTTATCAAAGTTCTACACACATTCCAAACATAAGTATCATTGATTAATGCTATAATCTTAACTAGATACAAAAAAAACAACGTTAAATTACCTGCGCAAAATCTTGCTCAAGATCATCGGCATACAAATCAATGTCACCGTCCGCCATTTTACGAACACCGACGCTAACTGAACTCAACGAAAGCGCCAAGCATATACGCCCAAGTTTAACCAATCATAGACGTGTAACACCTAAGAATATAAGTAGAAACCACCTATAGCACCCTAAACGCAAGTTCTTCAACTTAAGTCCAATTCCCCCGATACAACTCGGAACGTGAACTCGGTTTATCTTTAAATATAAGTGATCGGCTAATCGCACAATTTAATCAAGTTTCTTCTTCTATTGCCGAAGGACTCAAGGGACCGTGAAGCGTTGTCAAACGAATCGTACAACTAACATGTGATCCTATTCCTGAATCTTACTATAAATTTATAACACGGTGAAATTATAATATGATTGTGCCATTGATCATTTTGAAAACTTACTTTCCTTTTATTAATTAAAAAAAACCCTAAGAATTTGCCGTATTAGGCTTTTATGCAGGCAGGTGGTAAATTTACACGAGCAGGTTTTAGAAAAGATTAACCAATCACCTTCGGTTATTCTTTTTAAACCTCAGGCATATTCCGTAATTAAACCACGGTTACAGTTATTAAATTTCAGTCAATTGCATCGATTGATTTCGACTGCTGAGAAAAATCAATCGATGTTATTGGCTAAAATTTAATAACCACACTGTGGTTCAATGACGGAATATACCCTTCCAGAGATGAGTAAGGAGATTGCCAATGAGCCTGTTTTTGGTGGTCTCAATTTTTCTCTGGTTTCGGCGCGCCACCTTAGCGGAGGGCCCTCGAAGCAGTTCCACGTTTTTGATTGGTCGTGTATATATAGTAATACTACGCGTGATAATCTGGAGCTGTATTTTCGCGCGTCGACGCGCCACCTGAACTAGACTCTCGAACTAGTTCCAAGTTTTTGATTGGTCGAATGAATTCGTGTGTTCTTCGAGATCCACGATTTTAAACCGGATGAACACTCAAATAGGGAGAGTTGAATCCACCCTTTCTTACTGCATATTACATAAACCCTAGTAATGAGGTAGTAAATTTTGCCGATGTTAATTCCCTTAATATCCATATGAAGCTTTGTAAATAATGGAGTGAGCAAATAAAACTTTAAACAAACCCTCGAACGTGGGGAACTACAGAAATATAAAGTTTCCAATTTCTACAGCACCATGGCTCGGTAGCGTACGTACTTGGTGCTGGATTAACGTCCGAGAGTCTCCAGTTCGGAACTCACTTCTCATCCCTTTTTTTTTTCTTAATTATCAACTGTGCTTATTGCTTCACCTAGTTAACTGAAGATTCATAGAGACGTGATTAAACTTACCGGAGTCTCGTCTCTTTCCAATGTCACATGCAGTTCTCCGACTTCCTTTGTGACATGTGCGTCTGATGTTTCCGGCCAAACATCTTCATTCTCGATGAACATCTTTGGAACCGCATCATGAGTCAAACGGCGCTTCGGACCAATGAAACAGCTCGGTTCAAAGTGTTCTTTGCATAGTCCGCAAACTCGAAGAGTAGACGCTGATAACCCTTTCAGTCGCTTATTACCTAGAACGCAATGAAAGAACATGTTCAATGATCAATATAATTGCATCTAAGAAATTTTTTAGCAATTCTAACTAGTAATAATCAAACAGCAGTGCAACTGCGACAGTTTGAAAATAACGAAAAATTACTGCATGAGTCCTGCATGGCAGATTCGAATTAAACAGCTGCAAGTTTGTAGAAATCACTATTATCTAACATGAAGTTTTTTGTTCATGAATATCTACTTCTTTCCAAGGCGCCGCAGATTCTTTAATCATGCATTTTTTAATTTAATTATACATTGATAGTACACAAAAATTCGTGAACCAACGAAATATTTTGTTTTATTTCAGACTAACAGTTCAGATACTATAATGCACGCCAGATAGTAACTTTGTAGCCCAAGCACTGCATATGAGCCCTTATAAAACATATTTCACACCAATTTTTAATTTAAACATTATAAATTTTGTATACACATAACAAATATTTGTCAACGTCTAGAAAAAAAATGTAAATCATACATTCAAAGATTTTCTTTAAAGAAATTTTAAAAAATTCCTTTTTTTAAGCGCTCTATTGCCTGTCACCTTCTTCATCCCATGCGCTCGTGTACTACACCTCCCACCGCACGCCGCCACGCCAATCCCTTCCATGCTCGCACGCGGTCCCCGATCGCCGCTCGCCGAGCTGCATCGCGACAGAATAGTTTCGACGTGCGACCAAAATGGTAAGTCTTGTTTCCTTTTAATAATATATCGTTCCTCCCTTTCCTTTACGACATCATCTTCTAGAGAAGAGATGTGTCAGTTTAAATAGTATATTGCAATACAAAAACCTCATCGCAGGATATACTGAAATTTTAGGATATCTACAAAGTTTAATGTAATTCGTTTGGTTTATTTTACAGAATAACAAAGAAACCCTGGAGAGTGAGACGAAGAAGACGAACGAACAGAAGACGAGACGAACAGAGCGATTTGACGTAAGTTTAAAAAAACATGTTCGTGATTAATGTACATATATTGTTTTAGACATTCCATTTCAAATTATTTGTATTAACGTGTTTTTGTATTGTTTGTAGAACTGAGAAGCAGCAGCACGCGGTGGCAGAGCAGGCCACAAAAAAAAACCCAAAAAGAACCCCAAATAGAACCAAAAGAACTGACGGGAACACCGGGCAGTCAGGGACGAGGTGGTGGTAGTAAGTGCAAATTTTGTATGAACAATTAGTAACTACGATACATTTTCTTTAAATACTATTATATATTTTGCTCTATTTTCAGATGGGAAACAAAAACCGAATTGGCGGTGGAGCCGCAAGCAGCGGCAGGCGGCCAACGGTGGACAGCAGGCCCCGCATCGTGGCCGCGGAGGGCAAAACCGCCGTCCCAATACACGTAATACACCACCAGCAGCAGCAACAGAAGGGGCAGACCGCGCATTGTGCATTATGATGGAGGCAATTCTGGATAGGTTTTAATTATACTTTATCCAGAATTAGAATAATAAATTAATATATTTCTCTAATTATAATGTGTTCCCCTTATTCTCCCTCCCCGCCTATAGAGATAGTACTTTTGATAATAGAACCTTTTATCTGTAGACTAGATCTTTCAGAGGACATACAACATTTTTTGTGTGTAAAGTTCAACTTATATTAACGAAATTTTCTAACTACTGACAATGAACTTTTAAATACTGTATTAGACACTGCGTGAAGTTCACTCTAATAAGATTCAGTGTACACACAAAAGGTATGCCAGATAAGTGTACAGATAGAAAGTTTATATTAACAACTCACCTGTATTTTTGATCCATATTGCCAGTCGAGGATCGTCCTTCTTAGGAAACCTGTACAGTCTGGACTTGGTCGTTAACTTTCCGTTTGCACATCTTCTGTACGCACAGAAATCATACTGCCTTTCCTTTTTCTTACTTTTGTGTTCCATACTTGAAACGCTTATATTCATTCACTCTATATTTGAAAACGCAGAGCGAACTGACACTCTCAAACTAGAAGAAAGAACTGAAAAAGGCTAGCAGAAGCCGCGGGAATGTTTGCAGTTTGCTTGCAACATTGTATGCCTTCATAGGTTCGCGGCATATTCTTCAAAAGGTTCCGTTCACTATTACTATTCTACGATTGCTATAGTTCATTCCCGATTTTCATGTGTTTTATTTGACAAATGGAAAACAATGAAGTCTCTAGCGAGGCGCACATGTCATTACATATAGTATTTGTTATAAAACTGCATATGCAATGTCTTGAACTACACATATTTCATTTCGCGTGTGGTTTGTTTAGGGCTGTATTATTTTTTAACTTCGCCCTCCCATGCGAGCCAAGCAACACCGGGTCAACAAAAATTAAACAAAAAAGAAATTAAGAAAAACAAAATTTTCGTCTCTAGACGCGAACGCGGCACCTTACGATTACGAAGCTGAAT
>NW_014334252.1:0-3532 GCF_000341935.2 Cephus cinctus | reverse complement strand
GCTTCGAGCAGTTTATTATCACGCAAAGTCACTCGTACGAAAGATTCAATGAATGTGATGGCTGCTCGCTTGAGCATGCTCTTTATGGAGTAGTAGGGCCATGGGCGCACCAATCAGACGGTAGCATTTGCAACGCCGACAGTGAGACGCAACGTGATTGGAGCGTACGAAGCGCGCTCTTTGCCCATGGGCGCACCAATGAGACGCTAGCGCTTCCAACGCCAACGGTGAGACGCAACTGGATTGGAGCGCAGGAAGCTCCCTCTTTGCTACATAACCGTTCAACCGCTACCTTTTAATTCATAGTTGCTTCGCTTGTCGAACGAATAGTTTGTTGGACGTTTGCTAGTACTATACAGAGAAGTCATAATGTCCGGACGTGGCAAAGGCGGAAAAGTGAAGGGAAAGGCAAAGTCTCGCTCCAGCAGGGCTGGCCTCCAGTTCCCCGTCGGCCGTATTCATAGGCTTCTTCGTAAAGGCAACTATGCCGAGCGAGTCGGAGCTGGGGCTCCTGTTTACTTGGCGGCCGTTATGGAGTATTTGGCTGCTGAAGTGTTGGAATTGGCGGGAAACGCTGCACGTGACAACAAAAAGACGAGGATCATCCCACGTCATTTGCAGCTGGCCATTCGTAACGACGAGGAACTGAACAAGTTACTGTCTGGTGTGACCATCGCTCAAGGCGGTGTACTTCCAAACATTCAGGCAGTTCTGCTACCCAAGAAGACTGAGAAGAAGGCGTAAACAGTGTCACTCAACTAAACAAAAATGGCCCTTTTTAGGGCCGCAAAATGGTTTAACGTAGAATATGCACCTGACTCACTATTCGGTCGCTGTGTTCCTTCATCTCTTAATACTGGCTATAAAACAGTTAATGCATTATATTCATAGAAAGAAATTTATACAAACCATACCAATAGATAAATTGAACTACTCCACCGGTACTCCAAGATAGCACATTGTCCGAAAATCAGTTTTAAGGCATTTATTATAGAATTCTCTTCATTGTTACACGTATTTAATTCATTGTAACTGGAATTCTCTTGATACTAGAAGGCAGTAGTATAGTTTTTTATACCTGAAAGATTTTTAGAATGAACTCCCACAATTGCAGTACAACACTGCGAAAGCCGCTACTTCAGCCCAATCGACTTGTCATTTTAAATAGAGAAAAAACGAAGTAAAACTTTTCCTTCACAAATCGTTGGAGGTGTACGTGAAAATCAATAACGAACGAGAATGCAACAATTACATTTCAATTCTTCGGTGATATCCAGGTGGAAGTATTGGATTCAACATGAATTGAACGCCGAATAAAAAGAGAAACTGATTGTTAAATACCCTCGTAAAAGGGAATACCCTGTAGAGGCACCTGTACTTGAGGCGCCTGCGGACACAGATCAGAAGTTGGAATATGAAATACGCGTTATCACGTTGGAGAATTGGGAACTCGTCGATCTGGGTCGATAACGTAGAAATCACAGGGCCGTCTCATAAAAACAAAAGCATGAGCAATAGCGAAACTGGTTGGCTGTTTAATTATTTGATTCAAGAAGAATGAATATAGAGATAATAGAAAGTGAGTCATAATAATATAGGATGTTACTACAGCAGTTGACGGTTTCTAATGGACTGGAGTATGTCCAAGATACATAAGTGTTCTTTTTGTAACCGGTGCAAGTTTGAAAATTCATAGCTGGACGGCTAATAATATTATCATGAAACTGTACACAGTGTATTTTCCATCCGCCCGTAAAATAGGTAAAATAGGGAAGCATGCAACTTTTCTAAATGTACTAAAGAACGTTGTCAAGGAAAATTTTTATAGAAAATATCAGGAAGGAAACATAGAGGTACATGTAAGTAATCGAGATGATTGCCTGAGGCTTATAGGAAAATGGACAAAAAATAAAATTTCAGACATTCACTTGAAAAAACGAGAAAAAGGAAACTTACGTTGTCAAGACTTCATGAAGATATCCAGATACGAGGAGTTAAAAACTGAACCCGAAGAACAGAATAAAAAAGTAATTAATGCAAGCATGATGAAAGGTATGCAGATACTAATACTAATAGTAACGATGCAAGGTGATATAAAGATAAATTATTTAAATAAAACATTGAAATGCCTGTGTTATATCGAAGTTTCGTAGAAGAATTCTATTAGCAAAAGAAGAATAGCACAATATGATCGTTGTCAAATCACAAGTTGAAACGGTGTAACAGTTCGCACGGCCTTCTTTTATCCTGATTGCTAATAATCATAGTAATGAACCATAATATTAAAGAATACAGTTATTTGTGATTCTGCATGCGATGAAATGCAATTTGTTTTTCTAAATTTACAGGCAAGGTCCATACCACGTTGAATACACCAGTTCTCGTCCCAGACTCGTGCGGACGGTAGTAAGGAGCGGATGTGCTCAGCGCGGTGCAGTGCAGTGCTTTTGAAATTTCACGAATGAGTGAAATACTAAATAGAAAAATAAATAGAAAAATGCCTCTTAAAACAAAGATACAGTGCGATAAAACATTGCGTTATCAAAGAACGATTAATAGAAAAAAAAAATAAAAAAAATAATATATAATAATCATTGTGGGTGAAGAGCCACCCAAAAGTCCTGACGAAACCCTTAATGGGAAACTAGCGACGAATGAATTTAAAGATGTATTCATCACCAAAAAAAGAAAAATAAATAACATAGACATGAGCTCTATAAAAAAGAAAAGGCAAAACGGGCAAAATAGGGGCATCGCAATTCAAAACCGATTCTCCGCCCTATCGGATGAGGAAGAAGAAGATGAGGCCTCCGATATGGAGACGAACGAAGACCCAAGCCTGGCGCCTCCGAAGGACAAAGGACCAAGCAGATCGCGCAGCACTAAGCTAAAGAAGCCCCCTCCACTAGACATTCATGAAATAGTGGAGTCGCATGCAAAGTTTGTGAAAGTACTGAAAGACATCCTCCAGGAAAAATTCCATGTGAAGTACCACAAAGACTTCACAGAAGTGTTTACATCGAATAAAGCAGAGTTTGAAAAATTGAAAAGCATTTGGGAAAGGAACGAATACCAGTTTCATACATACACCAATAAACAAGCTAAAATGTGCACCTTCGTAATAAGAGGATTGCATAAAAACACAGATTTGCAAGATTTAAGAATCGAACTTGAGTCTCTCAATTACAAGGTGCACAATATAAACCCAATGAAAAACACAAAACAGCCAATGTTCATGATTACATTTAATGAAAGCATCAAACTGAAGCAAATGCAACAAGAAATACGCTATCTAGGATATACGAAAGTCACGTGGGATAACTTCATAAACAAGAGAAGAATCTCTCAGTGCCACAGATGCCAGGCATGGGGCCATGCCGCAACTAACTGTTACGCCAGGCCGGCCTGCTTAAAATGTGCCGGTGAACACCTAACAAAGGACTGCAAAAAACCTCCAACGGTATCAGCCAAGTGCGTAAACTACGGAGAGGACCACCCTGCTAATGCTACATGCTGTGTTGCATACAAGGCC
>NW_014334251.1:2352-2781 GCF_000341935.2 Cephus cinctus | reverse complement strand
CCTCCCGATTCGTAACCGGGTGCACTATCCAGGCGCCAGAAACATATGTTTCTTTTGCTCTTGATATACTCTTTAATCTGTTAATCCCATTTACAAAAGCACATTTTTTTTTGTACAAAGAAAGTGCTCTCCATAGAGGGGTCTCGAACCATAGACCTCCCGATTCATAACCGGGTGCACTAGCCAGACGCCAGAAACATATGTTTGTTTTCCTTTTTTCGGAAGTTCTATTTCTAGAATTTTATCGTTTATTCAACTGCTTACTATTGTCGTTTCGCTTACTTTACATATAAGCAGAATAATATAAAGATGCACACCAGTTAATAACTTTCGCGCCACCCTTCTCCACGTGGACGAACAAAAGAGAATAAAATAAACTTTGGGCAACCTAGAAAGGTTAAAAGAGAAGAACCTTGACAGGTTATTGAG
>NW_014334251.1:0-1729 GCF_000341935.2 Cephus cinctus | reverse complement strand
TTCTATGCATTTTTTATAACTTTGAAATTTATTTGAATATACACATTTGTTAGCGCATTGCGTCCATACAAATGTTTAGGTTTCAGTTGGATGGAAGACCTTGCTGCCCCGCCTGTTTGTCAAGAACGGTTTTTGAGGGGCGGCAACTTTTTCCCCACCACCGAGCAATCCATTCATTTCGCTGACTGCAATATCGGCTGGAATGATGATCATGACCCGCGCGGCTACGCGAAATCTGTAACATCGACAGAGGCGATGATCACGAATCCTACTCCCGGACTCGCCGCTACGATTTAGCGCCATGCTTTTGGTATGGCCTAAAACCGGAGCGTTGTACATCTACCCACTCATCTCTGTACTCTGTATGGTGTTAGTAATTTACGAATACACAACACAATCAAATACACTTTATACGTGAAGCTACCGTTCATACCGAATTTCCAGTTAGTATAAGGGTGTTTTCACAACAGTAAAGAATTATTAAGTTTTTACTAGTATTCATGTGGAGCGCGCGTGTGTGGATGTATGTATATGTGTGCTTCGGCATAGTTCCTCGTATTTTAGGTAACAGTTTTTAGAGATACAGGATGTCCAGGTGTTCCTCTCTGTAGTTTCCTGTATCTAGGTGGCGCACGTGGAAGTCCAGGGTTTCCAGGTGTTCCGCTCCGTACTTTCATGTATCTAGGTACTGGATGTGGAAGTCCAGGGTGTCCAGGTGTTCCGCTCCGTAGTTTCCTGCATCTAGGTGTCAGACGTGGAAGTTAAGGGTGTTCAGGTGTTCCGCTCCGTAGTTTCTTGTATCTAGATACTGGATATGGAAGTCCAGGGTGTCCGTGTGTTCCGCTCCGTAGTTTCCTATATCTAGATGTCGCATGTAAAAGTCCAGGGTATTCAGGTATTTCTATCCGTAGTTTTCTGTGTCCAGGTGTTGGATGTGGAAGTCCAGGGTGTCCAGGTGTTCCGCTCCGTAGTTTCCTGCATCTAGGTGTCAGACGTGGAAGTTAAGGGTGTTCAGGTGTTCCGCTCCGTAGTTTCTTGTATCTAGATACTGGATATGGAAGTCCAGGGTGTCCGTGTGTTCCGCTCCGTAGTTTCCTATATCTAGATGTCGCATGTAAAAGTCCAGGGTATTCAGGTATTTCTATTCAGGGTGTGCAGGTGTTCTACTCCGTAGTTTCTTGTATCTAGGTACTGGATGTGGAAGTCCAGGGTGTCCAGATGTTCCGCTCCGTAGTTTCTTGTATCTAGGTGTCAGACGTGGAAGTTCAGGGTGTCCAGGTGTTCCGCTCCGTAGTTTCTTTTATCTAGGTGTTAGATGTGGAAGTCCAGGGTGTCCAAGTGTTGTGCTCTGTAGTTTCTTGTATCTAGGTGTCGGACGTAGAAGTCTAGAGTGTTCAGAAAAGTGTGCAACGAGCGACGCTTTGGCGCTTCGCTCAAACAATAGTATCCTCTCTGTTGTTCGCACGGCCTGAGGTACGTAAATAATCCAGCACACTTTCCTCTCTTACGATTACCACACGGCTTCAACAAGCTGGACACCATTAACGACGCTTATATGCACTGAAGATTACATTTTCTCTAAAAATTTGTATATATCTTTATGCATTTCTAAAAAAAAGGGACATACAAATTATATTTATATGCCATTCAACATTTTCGACGACGCCATATATTTTTCTAATTAGCGACATCATAATGCATTTACATTTTATATCTGTGAAAATATAGA
>NW_014334250.1:3934-6268 GCF_000341935.2 Cephus cinctus | reverse complement strand
CGCTTTTATGTAACTGGCCGTCCCACGGACGCCACGTTACAACATATATTACGATGTTAATTGTTAATATGCAATAAAGGTATTACAACCCGAGCGGCACTATCAGAATGTTTCAATTTAATACATTTTCTTTTTATTTTTGATGCAGTAATTATAGTCATTGATGAAAGAAATTGATTTGAAATAATTGAGATACCCAAGCTGCTCGAATCACACGGCTCTGTAAAAAAATTATCTTTTTTTAAACAGTGTTTAACTTTTAATAAAAATATCGAATTTTCTTCAAATATGTCATATATTAAAACCAACGATCCGTCATGTAGTAAACAACAGTTGTCATTACAATGCTTTGAAACAAAGAAACCATCGAATTCTAAATAGGAAATATTTTTTACTCTGGATGACGAGTAATGAATAATGGGATACAATTTAGAATGAACCGGCGAATGAACAAATTGTTCAAGTGGTCTACCGGTGGATTTAATTTTTTTTTAAATTTGTTGCATATAATTCTTAAATTAAAATGCACTAAAATTATCCAGAGGTCCAAATCTTTTAACGTCATTAGAAAGATGTATCAGATTATGCACTTTGTGTGTCAAAAATTGATAGCCATAAAGATCTCCATAGGTCTGTACAAACCAAACTAGTAATTCATTTGCATAATCAGTGAAGTGAATAGACAGCTCAACATCTGCTAGAATTCTTGTAGCTACACTCAAAGCGAGAAAATGTTTGTAGTGTTCATTTGATAAAACATTTTTTAAAACAACAGATCCAGTATATAGTAAAAACTGTCTATGCTCTGTTGCCTTCCACCTGGCAAATTCGTTAAGACTTCTTGGAATTCTAACAAACTGGTTTCTGGTAATAAAACTTCCCGTTGATATTAGCTTTTCATTAAGATTATCTAAGACACATGATTTTAATGTAATATCTTTTTTCCCTTTCACCCAAAATTCTATGATACGTTTCACAACTCCCAAACATTGCAAATGCATATAATCAAGTGGTATTTGTGCAACCATGTCTATATTTAAAAGCTCTAAACAAGAAGTTGATATGTGGTGCTCGGGTTGTTGCTTGCTTCTAAAGGAATTATCAGTGCATAATGTACAATCTGTCTCAGGGTAAGTAACTTTGTTTTCTATGAAATCCCCTTCTTGAATGCATTTAGTACAGCTGAAGTAGCCTGTATGATTTTTGGTGCAACATATAAAAGATTTTGCAGGTGCATGACAAATGATTGCATCTATAACAACAGATATCTGTTTTCCATTCACAACTAATCAACGTTCACATATTATTTTTGCATCATCTACTAGAATTTTCAGAAACTGATTAGGATCTTTAGGTTTCATCGAACCATGATGAATGCCAACAACAAATGGTTCTGTATGAAAATCGGCAACAATTGAAGCTAAGATAACCCAAAATTGACTCCCAAAACTTTTTGAAAGTGATAGACCATCAACATTAATATGAAGTTTTAGCTCACTTTGGATGTCTTGAAAATATTTTGTGATTAATCGTTTGATACTTAATGATAGATTAAAATGAACATATTGACCTCCATTTACTGATTCTATGGTTTGAGAATCTAACTTTGGAGTTCTAAGAAAAGTCCTAATATCTGCTGATAAGTGAGAGTGACCATTGTGTTTCAATAATTTTAATAATTCATTCGCAGCACTGTGACAAACATTATTTTTGGAAATCCAACTGCACAATCCTTCTTCAAATTTGATATCACTTAAAGTATCATCATTATCGTCAAGATTACCTCCTATGCTATTACCATCAATTTCAAAAGAAAACTCACTTGATGCACAAAGATCTTGGCTTTCCTCAATTTCAATCTGTTCACATGACAAAGAATTCTCTAGATTCCCAGCTTGAAATACATGTTCTTCAGACAGATCGCACAATTCATGTAGATCTGCGTTTGTTTCTGAATTTTGAACTATTGTATCATCAGACCTTGCTACATTTTTAATTGTAGATATTGTAACAAAAATGTTACTGCAGACTCCCCTCCGCCTCCTGGCTCGGGGTCCCATAGGCCTCGAGTATTGCGTGCCAGCGTTAAGTATAAGTAATTGCGTTTATTTAGTTGTTTTAGATTCATTGTATTTAGAGTTAAGATCCCTCCCCTCCATCCCTCCCTCCCTCCCTGTCGCCCTTCCCCGTAGGGCACTGGCTCGAGGACCAACAACCAGCATCGAGGACACCGTCGTGGACCTGCCACGAGGACCCAGCATCCCTGGATGGACCGCGAGAGCGGCTACGTCGCCGAGGCAGCGGAAGGCAGGGATGGCATGGGCAGGAGGAACA
>NW_014334250.1:0-988 GCF_000341935.2 Cephus cinctus | reverse complement strand
TCGCGGCTCTCTCCCGAGTGTCGTCGCTCTTCTTCCGATCGTCTACGCGGTTGCGTCTCGGCTTGAATCCGGCCGCTACCCCACCTGGTTATCGCCGGATCCGACCGCATCATCCCCTCGCTTAGCGGAGGTGCCGCCTCTCCCGAGAGGTCCAACAGCACGTATCTTCCTCCGGGGCCCGCGGCCCGCGTAGCGAGAGGCCCTTCAGGGAGCACGTAAACGCTACGTGTCGAGAGTTCCTCCCTCGCCCCCCGCTCCGATGGCGTTTTCAATAGAGACCGTCTCATTTCCCTTGCCTCCTCCCTGGCGGGCTCGTCTACCGACTGCCTCACCTCAGGGAGTCCTGTGGCGGCCGGCTCTCCATCGGCGGGATCTTCTGCTCCGCCCCGCACCTCATCGTCGGGGCCCCACAGATCCTGGATCCCGAAGTGGCTACGCATCGCGTACCGCAACAAACGCAATCGGGCGGTGGGCTCACTCCCTTCCGCGTTGACGTTGGCCGCCTGTAATTCTCGGCGGATGTCCGGCTCCTCTAGAGCGGCTGCCCACGAAATTAGGGCCGACTCGTTCGCGAAATCCGGCATCATCCTCCGCGGCGGTTCAATGACCCGAAAAACCGAAATTCTCTCTTTAAATCCCCGGCGAGCTTCGACTATTGTTCCCCGAGCTGTCAGGTTGTTGACCTGTCACTTTCCGACCTATAATCAACAACGATCAGCTGTTGTCATTTCGCTTCTATTCCGTGACCTAACCCGTCGTTTCGGCTAGCCGGCTATTTGTTGTCTCGATCTCCGATCGCTTAGCAACAGCCGGCTTACCGCGCACCCGACTCGTTTACCTAGCCCAGCATGTCCTCTAACGCGTCAACAATAGAAAAACCCGTTCAAAGGTGGCCGACCGGTACATCATCCTCGCGTTGGTCCCACGTTGGGCGCCATTTTGTAACGCATTTCCTGACCTACGTTCTATCGGGCTCGCTCTCTCGCGG
>NW_014334249.1:793-1772 GCF_000341935.2 Cephus cinctus | reverse complement strand
TATATTTTCAATATTTCCTATAACCTTTTCGCTACTCTTTTATGTTACTGCTGCTCATTGATATCATATTATTGAGGCCAAGTACATAAGTCACTACATGTTTTCCTATTATATGATCTAACACTGGCCCATCATTTTAATTATATTTTCAATATTTCCTATAACGTTTTCGCTACTCTTCTATGTTACTACTGCTTCCCGTGTTTAATTACGATTTAATGGTGATTTAATAATTAATAAAACTTTAGGTGATTCCTTATCGAGTACTACTTGGCGGGTCCGTGCCAGGAATTCCAAAGTACTTACTTTGCATGTGCTCATAGTATTCTAATGCTGTATGTTTGTTATGAAGCTTTTACCGTGATTATTTTTGACGAGTTATTGTCAAGAGACGCGGTAGCTTCTCGACGCCAAGTATAAAAGAAAAAATCGGCCTCTTCACCAGACGCTACCGCTACTCTTATTGACGCCAAGTTGGCGCTTTTTCGTCTGCTACGATGAAATAACTTGAATTATCTGGGGGTATATGTCGTGGGCGAAAAATGTGTCAGGTCCAATATTTTTTCTTTTTTTTTTTTTCTTTACAATGAGCCTTTGCCCAATAAAATAGGTTCCCGCAATGCTGATATCTGGCATTTTAGCAATATCAGTCGAAAAATTTTTCTCAATTTGTCCCCTCTCATACAATCTTACAAAATTTGTCCCCTCGCATATACGTATGAGCTTCGACGCGACACAGGCATAAAGATTCGAGACGCGCATGCGCAACGAGCCATTGAACACGTGTAGTCTTCTGTTTATATGGCCTTAGCTGTTGGCTACTATCTTAACCTGTCTCTTCATGAAAAAATTCAGTAATTTCATGATTTCATTGTTTCATTACCGCTTTACCGGTTAATTAATCATTTATTAATAATTTTTTATTTAGTAACTGTAGTGTGATATATATGTCCATAGCTCAGGAAAGGGAAGCAATGGA
>NW_014334249.1:0-509 GCF_000341935.2 Cephus cinctus | reverse complement strand
ATTTGCTACATAGGTACTTTATATTTAATAATTATAATTGTCTGTCGAAAGGACTTCAGTTGATTGAAATAGACAGTTTGTCTGAATGAATTCATTCAAAATAGACAGGTTATCATATTTAAAGAATTAACGCTATGAAATGTCTAGATGGTTAACTTGTAGAGCATACTTAAAAAAACTGAGTGAGCTTTACCGTATTAAAATAGGTAGAGAATTACAGACTTCTTGCAAAATCTATTGCTACTTTGAAGTTTTTCTGCGTTAAGGAAACACAACGTAACACCACTCTGTCTTATTCATGACTAAGCTGGACTATTCATTTTTCAGCGGATACATAATGTATCCTGTCTACGATGGCTTTTGGTATTCCATAGTTCAGCACCGGTAGGGTGCTGAAGACCAACTTTTTGACAATAACCATAACACCAAAAATGTTTTTTCAAAACAAAACGGTTACGCAAAGTATTAAAAGTGTAGCCATTTCATAAAAAATAAATCCTTGCTAAAAA